>NC_083460.1:15802703-15927703 GCF_030014155.1 Tachysurus vachellii
TATCAAAGCCCAGCCGTCCTCCAGTTCTTAAATTTCTCATTTAATTTCCACTCTTTCCCTGTTTTGGACTGAGCCAAGAAGTTTTCTCTTCTTTATACATCACGTTTTCTCCTCTGTGTACGTCACGTTTTCTTCTTTGTATGCATCACATTTTCTTTTCTTTATGCAACGTTTTCTTCTCTTTATATAACACGTTTTCTTCTCTTTATACAACACATTTTCTTCTCTGCATCCATCACGTTTTCTTCTCTCTATACATCACATCCTTTTTTTATACCTAGCACTGCGTGTCTTTTAAATGCATGGCGATTTAGAAAAACCCCTCAGACGTTTCTAGGGCAAACGAATAAAGGTAACATTTGCAGCAGTTTATATAGTAAGACCGATTTCCATTTCAGGATCCAGACATCTGTCCCTTCAGTGTCCCGCTATAATAAATAGGGTATATTCTGAATGTGTGTTGATACAGGGCATGCTTTATATACAGAGAGAGAGAGAGAGAGAGAGAGAGAGAGAGAGAGAGAGAGAGAGAGAGAGAGAGAGAGAGATCCATGTAGATATGAAGCTCTGACAATGTAGCATTTATAAAACTGAAAACAAGCCCCAAGCTTGGGCTTAAGTTCGATGTAGTTCATTTGTATGTCCTATATTTCGAGTTTTAATTCTAATTTCAGCTGAAGTTATTAAGATAGTTATATAACTTATAGTTGATGTTAAGGTGATGGTATTCTTTAGGTAAAGTTTAGATTAAGGTGAAATTAAGGTTTAGGTAACCCCTAACATCTAGCTGTTTGACAACATTCTTTGTACATATTCAATATTCAACATGTTAGGGAGCAGATTGTGTTCTGGGATAGACTGTGTTTAAAGGGAAAGACAGCGTGTAAGAGAAAATGGCTCTTGGGGTGTTGGGGTGTTGGGGGTTTGGGGTAACTCCCTGCACATTCCCTCTTAGTCCGTTATTCTTAGTGAGTTAATGAATGAGGTAGCAATTTCCTGGATTTCTCCAGAAAGTTACATTACATTACTGCTATCAGGCATCTGGTCAGCATCAATACAGTTGATCTGTTTTTCCACTTGGCTAAATAACTTGTTCCTGTGCTCTTTAAATAAGTTAATGCTCAAAACAAACAAGGCACTCGTTAAGCTCGCAGAGTTCACTCCATTGCCTAATTTATTATGCCTGATTCAACTTGTTCATTAACTATTAATCCAAGTTCATGTTTAATCATGTGGAAGAGCGGGTCTCAGATCCACTTTACAAAGCCAAAGAGGAACCTCAAGATGAACTTCTGTTCTTCTGTTCTGCTGTTCTTCTTTACTAGCTAGATATAGCATCACACTCTGATTTAGAGTTGGAATATTTTCATGTTATTCCTTATCTAGCTTTAGCATTATCAGGAAAACTAACCAGTTAATTCTTTCATATTAATTAGAGTTTAGTTATACTTTAGTTATAATTAGTTATACAGCTCTATCTGGCTCGAAATAGCTTGGACTGAATGTAAAGTGTTTTTTGCATGACTGATACACGATACTATTCCAGTTGCTGCCCAGTGTGTGAAATATTTTTATGTCTGTTTATTTATTTATAAATATTCAATTTACTTTAATGGATATAATTTCGGCACTCATCCTGACATCCAAACCTATAATGCCAAGATAAATCAGAGATAAAGAGATGAAAAGATGTACAGATATGCTTTGTGAAACGGAAATGTGTGTGTGTGTGTTTGTGTGTGGTACTGTAGTAAAAAGGAAAAATAGATGCACTGTACTAGCTCTTTGTGAGCCGTGACCCCTTGTCTCTGCTGCTGATTTGTATGCGTGTGAATGTGTGTGTGTGTACTGTATACGTGTGAATGTGTGTGTGTGTACTGTATGTATGTGAGTATGCATGAAGAACCAGAAAAGAGAAACTCAGTGTCTGGGTTAGTGAGAAAAGCTGATAGAACAATCCTCCATAGTCCTGATGAAACATAAAACATGTAGCATACAGGATCGATACCTTTTCCTTTATTCTACGCCACCGAAGTCCACAGCGATGTCCGTTGTGTTGATTTGGCGTGAGCTAATCTACTCTGATCTCTCATGCCTGGCCTCCTTTCTCTCTGACTGATGTACAAGACTGAAACTGGGTGTTAAACATCGACCGTCCCTTCAAGTGCAGCTTTGATCCAATTTGCTCATTTTTTTTTTTTTTTGCTCCACCATTAAACTTCATGCTTTGTCCTCTATATGTCCTAGCATCCTCTTCTTATTTCTTTATTGCCTTTCCATCTTCCTCTGTCAGTATTGACTGTTTGAAACAAAGCCTGCTGCATTTATTTCTTCCTCGATCTATCTGCTCCAAGCTGAAGACAATCTCTAGTGTACTTCGAAGAGCTTGATATGGGTTGTGCTCGGGAGAGAAAGACACGTGAGAGGACGTGTTCGGGAGGATGGCAGCAAGCTCTCCGTCTTTTTCTTTGTGTCTCTCACACCTGAACAAGGGCAAAGACACCACAACAGGCAAAAAGACACCGACACTCCCGTTTTCACGCCGACGCTCCTGGCACGGCTGCGAGCATATGGGAAAAAAAAGTGGAGCCTGTCTACCGTGGTGAGTTTCAGTGTAGTCATGATGATGATGATGAAGAGACTGTTTTTATTTTTTCTGGCAAAATTCATTACACATAAACGCAGATGGTGATATGATACAAATTACGCGACACAAGATCTTTTTCATGATGATGGAGCACTAACAGCATGGTAAATATTGTATTTTAAAATGAGGTCACAAACTAGTTGAAACTAGTTTAAGTTGCTATGGAGATGTAACAGCATACTGGTGTCACTGGTATTGTGAATAGCGTACAATACTGTATTGTACAATACTGTACGCAAACACTCAATACGACTCTAATATGGTTCCTGCCAAATATTTAAAATATTTAAATAGTCATGAGCTTGAGTTATACAATTCATGGCAATGCCTTTAGCACCATTAGGCCCCGTGGCCTTGAAATACTGTTGTCGTTATTATTTGTTCATGCGTACATCTTAATTTTCCATTTACTGATTGAAATATGCCACTAAAGCGATGGCTGGGGCGGAGCTAACACAATATAATACCAAAACCTGGAAAAGGATTTTTCAAATGGATTGAAAGCACAGCAGGATAGTTATGTGTAAACCTAATAAAATGGTGGTGCAACTTTAGTGTTTCATTCAAATAAAGTTAAAAGACACCGGTGTTAAATTGAAATTATGCTGGAATAGAACAAATTACAAATTTGAAGCATCCGTTTTTGGTTCAGGTTTGTGGACACAGATTAGATTGAATTAGATTAGGTTAGATTAGGTTAGACCAAATGAAACCTTGTGTATTTAGATATTATAATATTAAATAAAACATTTTTTATTCGTGAGTTACCTGCATCAAAACACAGTTTTTAGGCAACTGAATGATTTTTAATTTAAATTAATTTAATTTGACTTAGTGGTTGGCACGTTCGCCTCACACCTCCAGGGTCGGGGTTCGATTCCCGCCTCCACCTTGTGTGTGTGGAGTTTGCATGTTCTCCCCGTGCCTCGGGGTTTTCCTCCAGGTACTCCGGTTTCCTCTCCCGGGCCAAAGACATGCATGGTAGGTTGATTGGCATCTCTGGAAAATTGTCCGTAGTGTGTGATTGCGTGAGTGAATGAGAGTGTGTGTGTGTGAGAGCCCTGCGATGGGTTGGCACTCCATCCAGGGTGTATCCTGCCTTGATGCCCGATGACGCCTGAGATAGGCACAGGCTCCCCGTGACCCGAGGTAATTCGGATAAGCGGTAGAAGATGAATGAATGAATTACGAGAAATACAATGGTAAACTCTTTAGTTTAGAAAATAGTCACTAAAACAAAAACGTTAATAAACTGAAAGCAGAATTGTTATCAGTAATCAGTTAATCTGATATTTATATAATTATATTAATCAAGTTGTTCTTAATTAGCTGTTTTTTTTATGCTAGGTCCCTTTTAACCTAGGTCAAATTTTACAGCTAATGCTACGTAACATTTCACGATATCAGGGGATCGGATCATGCGGAGAATTAACGGTTCTTCTCTTCCTTTTTAAAATCAAGTTCATGAATTTCCAAACTTCTTTCACAGTTCGTATAAAAATTCCTGTTTTGAAACTTTAGCAATTAGCAAACATGTGTATTATGAGAGGTGTATTATTTGTTATAACAACAAAAAAAAATAACGGAATGCCATAAGATAGCAAAGTACAAAAAACAGCTAAAAACGAGTGAAGCAATGGAGCAAAGCCTTAAAACAACTGTCACTGTAATCAGCAGCAACCTCTGGAGTACAGGGCAATTTTCTCTTCACACAAGTCTTCGACCGACAGCTCAATTATATGAGCTCTGCTGCCAAACACAACCCTCCCATCTGCTTTGAAAAGCAATCATGTCCATTAAAATGGCCAATATATGACACACTGTCATGGCCAGCTGCTTTTTTTTTAAAATCAGGGTTCATTTTAACAACACATGGTCTTCCCTCATGTCCTCCTTTGCCATTACGCTACTGATGCATGGTGCTATGTTCTTACAGAAAAAAATCCTAATCGAGAGAAATGTCATAGAGCTTATCATCTGAATTTATGTATTTATGTTTACATTTAATGGTTGTTATAAATCGTTATATCATTAAATTGATTTCTTAAAAAAGAAAGCATGTAACTTGTATAATGTGTGTGTGTGTGTGTGTGTGTAGACATGATTAGATGCAACTTTGTGTATTTAGATATATTAAACTGATTTGTTTTTTTTTAATAAGATTTTGGCTTTTCTTGGATAGTTTAAATAATTTTATTTTATTATCTTTAACATTAACATTTATTGGTATTGAACCGATTGGTACTGTATGCAGTTCTATATCAATAATAAAAAAAAAGAATAATAATTTGACATTTTAACAATTTTTACTTTTATTTATTTTTTATTTAATTTATTTATTCAAATCCACAATAGTAATTTAATTTAGCTAAATTTAAACAGTTAAATAATTTTCATTATTTTTAACATTTATGTCTTCATAGAAGATACAAGATAATTTTCTTAAAAGAGAATCATTACAAAGGAATAGAACTCATTTTATTTAGTAAATAAACTTAAATATATTAGAATGAACTACATTAATTTTTCTTTCTTTCTTTCTTTCTTTCTTTCTTTCTTTCTTTCTTTCTTTCTTTCTTTCTTTCTTTCTTTCTTTCTTTCTTTCTTTCTTTCAAACTGTCTTGACTCCTGAACTGCAATATTAGCTCCACCCCCCACTTCTCCCAAATCCTGCACCCTGTTTTTTTATGTGCTTTGCCCACTAATAGACTTTTCTCTGAAAACCCACTAGATCCATTCAATAGTCAAATGGTTTTTGACTTTGAGGTAAAGCCTCATCGAGCTATAAACAATCATCGTAAGAACGTTTCATCCTCATCGATTTCACGCCGCCTTTCTGTGTATTTTAACATCATACATATCACACAAGGCGCCTTTTGGCGTCAAATATTGCAATGATATCACTCCATTCTGGCAAAGCAGCAATAAATTTAGCATGACTATTCAGTAAATAACAACTCAGAGCAATAAAACGGAGCATTTGTTATTGCCAGTGTTGTTTTTTTCTTTCTATTTTTTGGCAGACTTGATAAACTAGGTTGTAAGTGTGGATCGATAAAAAAACTAAAAAAAAAAACACACATAGTGAAATCTTTTACTGAAAAAAAATCAACGTTAGCAGCCTAATCAGAGCTATGTGTTTCCCAGAATGTGATTATTTTTGTCTTTATGGGGTTTGGTGAACATAATAATGCCTCTTATTTATTCTTTGTTTGCTTTATTTTACCTTTCCATCCGCTGCTGGCAGAGTCTCAGTGTCTGAGCTTCTCTCACCATGCAACTCATGTATGTTCAATGCCACATCCCACACACTCACACTCACTGTGCTGGAGAAAAGTGTTTGCACACATGACTAAACTGTCCAGACCTTTTGACTTCAAACAGACAAACATCTCGAGGGAACCTGTATGCAGTTTACGTTAAAACAATCTGGTTTGTGTGTTGTCTTGATGTATGAAATGTTTGTATGTGTTAGAGGTACGGGATGGGTTTGGTGCAGACTGTGACCGTGTGTGAATGTTGTGCGTGTGACTGTGTGTCAGTGTGTGTGTAGACATTAGATGGAAATGTACATATATATTAGACTGTGCAATTTTGATTTCACCATTTTTTACCAACTTTTTATTCAAAACACGATTTTCGGTTATAGCTTTATTGAGCTATTGATAATATGATTTCTTTTTTTAATTAATAAATATATTTTTTTAATTATTAATGTATATTATTTTCTATTATTTTTTTATAATTTTTAGATTGTTTTATAATTTTTAGATTACTTTCTGATTATTATTTGATTTTTTTATTTGTATTTTATTTTATTATTTTATATCAATATTTTGTTATTACTTTGTTACCAACATTTATTGGTATCCATTTTGTATCGAATTTTACATAAAAAAATTTTAATTATTAGTTTTATTAATTAATTTTTGAAAAATTTAGAATTAATCACAATTACAATCTAATTTAATTCGTTATAATAGAATATTTTCTGATTTCTTTTAGTTAATATTCCCTTAAAATCTACAATGATTTTATTTAGCCAAAATATAATTTGAAATACTTTTTAGCAGTGTTATGTGTGACAAAAAATATTTTATTTAATAATAAATAATAAATAGACAAATATTTTAATTGAAATTCTTTCTTTCTTTCTTTTTTCTTTCTTTCTTGCTTTCTTTCTTTCTTGCTTTCTTTCTTTCTAACATATATTTAGCTTAGTTTTTCCTATACTACATGAACTCCACGTACAATACTCTACACACTAACAAAAAAGTAAATAAAAGAATTTAATTTATTTTTAATTTATCTTTGCCTTTGATTGTAATTGAAGAGAATTTGTGACAGTTATAAAGTTTTAGGCATCTGATTTTAAAGAATAAGATTTTAAGCATAGATCTACTGTAACAACAATATTCATAGCTCTGAAACTTGTGAACTCAAATGTACTGTAAAAACATGAAAACGTTTCAACAGTATAAACGGATTCTCTGGCATATCTGTAAGTCTCTTTAGATAAAATGTTTTAGCCAATCGAGTGGAAAGGTGGCCTTTGTTCCTTCCTCATGCATAATTTTCTGTTTTGTGTCTGGCTTTTTCCTGGAAGTAATCTGACTAACTGAAAGTGAAGCATTCAATGAAGAACTTGGATCTGATTTGCTCAAGGAAATTTTTTGTGCTTCCCATCCTTTTTTCTGGTGACAAACCCAGTCGGAGTGCAATGTTGTGCCACGTAGTAAGAAGTTTTTCTTTTTTTGTTCCCTCTCTCTCTTTCTTTTTTTTCACCTCTGTTAAAGGTGTAAATGATTCCAGCAGCCATTCTGTCTGAAACTGGGCAGAGAAACTGGCAGGGAAAAGCCAAGCTGTGTGTGTGTGTGTGTGTGTGTGTGTGTGTGTGTGTGTGTGTGTGTGTGTGTGATCAAGCTGGCCCTTTAACCTGACTAACACAGTGTTCTTCCCTTCAGCACAATCCAGGCCTTAAAGTGATATAGCACAAAATCTTCTTAATCACATTTATATTATTTCACATACAGCTCCACTGCAGCAGAGTTTTCTAGCTCACTAAATTTACTAAAATTATTCGACCTTCTCTGAAGCAGAGTCCATCAAATACGAGTACCATAAATAGGTTTAAAGGGACAAGTTCAGTGAAAAAAGAAAAAGAAAACATAGAAAAAAGTTTTGCCTAGAATTTAGTCACTCAGACAAGATGTTAGCTACATGTCTGAGCTATGATGCTAACAAAACTACATAATAAGTAATGAAAGTATGGCTTGCTCAAGCTTTTCATGTTGCTTCAAATAAAATGATTAAACCAAGGGTTCATCCACAGCAGCGTGTTTCTACGGGAAAAAAATGACCATATTTCAGCTGCTAGTTTTATAAACAATGCTTGCAGGTATGTAAATTATTTAGCTGGAGGTATTGAGAGACTATCTACAGGGTGTGAGATGTTTTGGGCTTGAAATGATCTTTCATTTGGTTTAACCCTCTCTGGGGTCATGTGTGCACTGTTATTTAAACATGTTTTTAAAAAAATCAAAGGGATAAATACAGATGTTTACAGACAGACGGGTAAGTTTTGTCTCCTTGATTCAATTTTAAAGCAAGTGTCTCCTTTGTTTTTGTCTCGTCACAATCTCAGACAAAATAGTAAAGCGAAGCTTTTGGAAAACAAAACAAAACAAAACAAAACATCACCTCATCAGCCGGTCTGATTTATAGCCATTAACTCCTTATTAAAGCCTGAGTATTACATTGGAACATATCATTATTTAGCCATGTTAACTTTTATCTTGTTTTATCTCATTAAAAAAAATATTAAAGTCTAATCATTGTAGTCTTTTACTTTGTGTGTATCATACTCATAATTCCACCTTCAAGCTTTTAGAAAAAAAAAAGTGTCCCCCCTCGTTTGAATATTCAGCTACGTAGGTACGTATCTATTGTTCATGTTTATAAATTATGTTGAATATATTTCATTTCAAAATTGTCTCAACACGTCGAGTACAAATAAAAGCATAAGGCTTTTCAGGAAGTTTAGAAAAAGCTATGGCGTCTTTTAATTTTCTTTTAATAATTAACAATAAATATTATGTTTTTCGAGGAATAAACTTTAATAAATTTTGGTAAAATCATATAATACATTTAAAAACATATAAAAACATTTTTTTTCCTGTATTTTCTTTTTTTTTTTTTTTATTTTGCTTGAGCTGTTAATTCTATTTCTATTTTAATTGTAATTATTTTTACTCTACTTTTGTGACACACAGGCAGTTTAAAAGCATTTCATTACATGTCGTTATGTGTATTTTAAATAACTCCGTTTTTAATAGATGATCTAAATACAGAAAACTGTATCATTAGGTATTTTTTCAGGTTAATTATTTATGATAGGTGGCTGTTTCTATGGAACCTGCTTCCTGACAGTGTTCGGGGCTCAGACACACTCTCCCAGTTTAAATGTAGATTAAAGACATATGACTTTACCAGGACATACACATAATACATCCTATAACTGTGTGATCCTGTAGATCTGATCACATGCACATTATTATCTAGTGCTGGTTAATATTATAAACAGCTGATACACTAATTACTCTCCACTTGCTTCTCTTTTTCTTCCCATCCCGAGGCATCCAGAGATTGAACCAGCTCCGGTTGTGTTCAGTGTCATGAAGATTTCAGACCTTCAGTGAGAAGAGACCAACCCTGTGAGGATCCTGAGGCATCTACAGTATAGATGTTCCAGCTCCAGTTGGATTCCACTTCATGAACATTTCAGACATTTAAAGAAAGAATTCCAACTCCATGTGGTGTTTGAGGACAACGACCTCCTAATCACTACACAATTGTCAGACTGTATCTGACTGTAGAAAGGACATTATTCATAATAACACTTTCTGGTGTTTATAACAGTTTATAAGCACAAAATGAGGATGAGGTTCACTTTTGAGTCTGGTTCATCTCAAGGTTTCTCCCTCTTCCATCTAAGGGAGTTTTTCCTCACCACAGTCACCTCAGGTTTGTTCATTGGGGATAAATACAAACAATTTGTATAATATTGTCTAATATTAATCTTCAACTTTTTGTACTATATTGTTTATGTTCTGTAAATCTGTTTTGAGACGATGGCCATTTATATCTTTATAAGCAACTGAAAAAAGCACAAATTTCAGGGTATGACAAAACTTCTCCAGGCCCTAAAAATAACCTCAGACTTCAGAGGGTTAAACTGAACTGAATTGCTTTCTTTCTTTTTCTAAAAGAACTGTGTGTAGTGAAGTCAAATACGACCACTTCTGCTTTATGATTCATTTACAACATTAGTCTTTTTGTTTGTCATTTGGATCAACAGCACAGATATAAACTTGCACACAGCAGGTCTGGTCAAGAACCTTCAGTTTCTCAGAGTCTACAATCAATAAACGAAAGGCCATTTTAAGAAACATCTCTTCTTCCCTTTAATCCAATTTCTATCTCAATGTATATAATTAAAAATTTCCCTGACGCTAGATGACATGCAGATGTTCACATCTCAATTTAGGGCAATTCCCATGAGCCCTACATGTCTAAATAAAACCTCAAGGACAATTTAAAAATCATGCATTAACATCATTTCCCACAATTAATTTCATCCTGTTTCCTGCATGTAGGCCGTGTCATATGAACCCTGATTCATTAGACTGACAAACATTTTATAAATGTGTCATAATTTGTCAGGCCCATTAGGACAGCTTGTGAGTTTGCTAACATTTGTTAAATGTTTATACGGTCAGCTGACATTCATAAGTCCTAATGCATTGTTGTATCATGTCACACTAATGGCATACTAACGTCATGTTGAAAATGGCAGTAATTACTAGGGATGAGCGAGTACAGCATTATCTGTATCTGTATCTGTATCTGTTAACCATATGAATTATCTGTATCTGTATCTGTACTCGGAGTGGGCGGGGCCTAACCCGGAAGTAAGCGGGATTTGTCTTGAAATGGGCGGGGCGTTAACCAGTATGTTATTTTAAGCATGCAATTGATATGGGTTGATCAGAAATTGTTATATTTATTGCTGATTAGAAAAATATTTACAGGACAGTATCAGGATTGAGCTTCAGATCAATGGTTTTGATCACGATAGCAAACGAACTATATTACAGAACAAGTTTTGCAACAATGAAAACAAAACAATGCAGTGCAATTATGAAGTAAAATGTAATGAACAACATAACTTTCTTTTTTAACTTTTAATTTTTTTATGATCACTGTGATTTTTTTTGTTTTTGTTTTTTTATTTTTTTATTTCCACACCAGGTGTGTGTGTGTGTGTGTGTGTGTGTGTGTGTGTGTGTGTGTGTGAGAGAGTAAGAGGGAGAGCGAGAGAGAGAGTGTGTGTTATGTAGCTTAATTAATTTGTAATATTTATAACACTAGCTTACTACCTTTATTTTTTTATGAAATACAGCAAAAACGTGTCAGACACTCAGTGTCTGGTTACTGGTTAGAGACAGCTGAAGGTTTAAAAAAGAAAAAAAATCTCCGACAGGCAGAGACGCAATGCGAGTCGCATTCTACCAAGCAAGCACCACGTCTGAACGAACCCACGTTTACCAGAACTCTACTGGTTAGTAAGTACGTATTATTAACGTTACAACCCGAAGTAAAAAGCTGAAGAAACCTTAAACGTTAACGGAAAAGACCCGCGAACCCGAGTGACTGAGGGAGAGACAGAGAGCTGTTCTGTGTGTGACTGTGAGTGAGCAGAGCGAGACACAGCAACACAATACATCTGTATGTGTGTAGGGGAGGGGCGCTGTGACTAGCCTATCACAGAACGCTGACACAATCAGCTACCCAATGATGATTTTCATTCAATCCGAGCACAGATATTGACTCGTATTACTTGTATAATACTCGTACTTGGCAGAAGTGCTTTATCCGTACCGGATACTCGTTTCAGAGTATCCAGCTCATCTCTAGTAATTACAAGCTGACTGCTCATCTCCTGAGACATGACAATGAGTTGTTTCCATACAAACTCATTTTTTTATTTTTGCTAAACTCCACTACTATTTATTATCAGCATGGTCAATAACCAGAAAATAAGTGAGTTCCTCGAAGAGGTAAATTCAATTCCCCAAGCAGAAGTTCATTATTAATGTAATAAAGAGCTGTCCTAATGGGCTTTCCATTACACTGGCAGACTAGAAAACAACCGTTAATGGAAACATGACCCGGTATATGACATATTTATTACATGGTTATGTCAGACTTATGAAATATGGTTTCTGAAAATTTCAAAAGTAATGTTCAGTTAATGCTACTGCAAACTGTACTTTAGTTCTGTTTGGGTTTATAAACGTTTTGTTATAAACAGATTCATAGCAAATTGACTTAACGGCACAAGTTACAACCAGAAATGTTTTTAAATGGAGATACCAGCGGATACAATGCAGAAGAAAAGGGGCGGGGCTACCAGGCATTGACGCTGGATGAGATAATATTTTCAAGATGGCCGACAACACTGTGGTGGACAAGACGTTTTAAAAATTGCTTTTAAATCAGCCACATTTTGTGCTTTATTTTTTAACATTTTTTTTTTAAATTCAGCGTATTCTGCGGTTTGTGAACTGGACATCCTTCACCATCGTCTGGGAAATCGTCATGGCTAGTGTTCCATTCGAGACTATACATGAAGACCATTATGACATTCATACACTAGACACTAGAGTACATACTGTATGTAAGTCTATAGTGTATAGTAGGTTATTTGGGATGCATTGTTTTATTTTTGTAATTTTTTGTCTCAACCTCCGTCCTGTCATTGGTTTGTTGTTAGTGCACCTGTTCACTTGCTGTTTGATTACAAAGCATGCATTCAGCATCGTGACTCTAAATCCCGAGCCTCATTTTCCAAGTCGTGATTCTTTTTTTCTTTCTGTATTTTGAACTATTTCTTATTTTAAGCAGATAGCCATGTTAATCCTAAACGCATTCCATACTATACATAGTTGGTACCGTAACAGGTATTCATTTCAATGTCAGGTGTAATATGAACGATTGGCCTAGGTGAAAAAAACAAAAACAAAACAAAAACAGTTCCCATCATCTCAAACAATGGGTTATGCAATATCGAAATATCAATAGATTACGACTGAATAATTCATTAGTGCTAAAAGGCTACCTTCTAGAAAGTGCATGATTCATGATGCACTTTCATTGCGATATCCCATAAGACGAAATTTTTCATTTGAAAGTAAAAGTAAGTATTTTTATATAAGGAAATATACTGTATAGGGAGTGTGTGTGTGTGTGTGAGAGAGAGAGAGAGAGAGAGAGAGAGAGAGAGAGAGAGAGCGCAATAGAGAGATAGAGAGGTCTTTAATGCTGCTTTTCTAGACACAGAGAGCGCTTTCTTATGGTTGAAACGATCAATACTCCAACCCAATCACAGTTTGCTATTAGAGAGGAGAAAACCCCAACTTTTACTTTACACATCTCAGAGGACTGAGCAATAAGAATCACCACACAGTGAAAGACAACAACATCAGTAGTTCCGGCAGAATATCCCTTTAACACCCTTTAGCACTGCTCAAACTTAGATTCTGTGAATGGTTCAGCAACCAGGAACCAATCAGATCTGTTTTAATTTCTGTCATATTCAGTGGAAACGGCATCATCTTCATGAACATAAACAAACTCTGTCTAAATCTTATACACAAGCAAGAAAGACTTCAAACTGTGAGTAAAGCCTAGTGGATACGGTTTTAGACTACCATTTGGAAGGTTGTGAATTTGAATCCTAGGTCCACCAAGCTGCCACTGCCTGGCTGTTGAGCAAGTCCCTTAATCCTCAGTTTTATAAAAGGAAATAAAATGCAAGTCGTACTGGATAAGGACGTCTGTTAAATGCCATGAATGTAAATATGAGTTCATGGGTCTGGACTGTGGGAACACAATAATCTGATCTATTGCAATTAGACCTTTCATACTGTTTGTTGTCTGAAGACCATCTATGGTGAGTTGATCTTGCATTTCTCAATGCATTTTTTTCATTTCTCTTTGCATTTCATTATGCAAATGTATTGCAAATGTCATACCAGAGTTATAAATACATATACAGTTGCAAACGATTACAGATAATACAATTCGATTTAAAGCCATCAAACGACATTTTTTCATTACCTTTCTTCAAAAAATACGATGCAAAAGATAAAAAAGAGAGCAATATCTCCAAAAACATTAAAAGCTAGTCAATATCCAGAGCAAATTGTGTTGGGACTCTAGAGCATTCACTTGTTGACTGTACCAATATAAAGTGTTTTGTTGTTTGTGATGCTAAATTTAAATCAATCTAATGCATAGATGTGTTTAACCTTTTTTTTTTCCAGAAGTGAAATATTTTCCTAATTAACTAACAGAAGAAGAGGGGGGAAGAGAGCCTGGTAAAGGGACGACTGTTTATATCTGTAACCTTTTCTACTTAGGCCAAAAATTGGAATTTGCACCTTCAGCATTGAATGACTTTGTCATGTCTCATGCTTCAATAGTGGTTAATATGAGGCTCATAAGAAAGAATACACACAAAGCTTAAGTATTGGATAAGTTTGTCCGTTTCTCTCTGATCTACGAGGGGTAATTTCTCCATTAAAAACATTTCCAAAAAAACAAAAACATTTTTTCCACACAAGTGGTTCTGTTTTCAAAGAAGATGCTGATTTTAAACCCATTTCTGATCATTGAGATGCCCCAAGTGTTTGTTCATAACAGCTGTAATTTGAAAGTGTTATCTCTAACCAATAAAATACAGTGTAAGGTTACCTACAGAGGTAAAAAAAAAACATGTCTCTCACGGAAAGCCAACAGACTCCTGAATCATTTTAGATCAGACTTGCTAAAATGCTAAAATAATTCATATATTTACACTGAAAATGTCTGATAAGTCAACACCAATTTCTATAAACACAATGTGTCATTCTTTAATAAATGAATACTGTAATTGTTGGTTTGTAAAATGATTGTTGTTAATTGATTCTTCAATTGACTCATAAAATGATTCTTTAACTCGGAATATTCTCTGATAAAGAACCACTACTCGTCCAGAGGAAAAATGTGATGTTTTAAAAAATTAATTTTAGAAAAAAAGAGTCATTTTAGATTTATGGTGCTAAAGTAATTTATTTGTTTATACCAACTGAAAAGGGTTAAGAACAGATATGTTCATACTAATGATATGAGTCACTTTCAGCTCTAAGGTAGACAGATACTGACGCAATGAAGCTTGTCATGTGAAAGTGGCCTGAGCGTTGAATGGAGCAGGTTGTATACATTTCTCTAAATAAGTCCCTAAAAGAGGTGTTAAGAAGAACAGAAGTCGGCTGTAGAGTCAATACTCACTTTGAGGGAGTCGAAGCAGGCGATGACTCTCCCATTCTCCACCTGGCAGCTTTTGGCCGGATGGGCGAACTTACATTCAGAGTCGGGTCGGGAGCACGTGCCTCGCTGGAACTCGCGACACACCTCCAGCGTCAGCCATTTCGTGTCCCGGATGGGCGTCACATTAACCGCCATTTTGGCTTGAAAGCAAAGAATTTAAAAAAATAAAAAAAATCCAGACGATATGTCGGAGGTGAAGAAGAGGGAGCTTCTTTTTGTCCGGTTTCGTTTGTGCACTTGAAACAAAAGGGAAACGAGATTTGAGACGTGGTTTGCCTTTTTTGTTTATAGGCACTCAGAAATCAAATCTCAGAGGCCCATTGTTGTGACCTTTTAGTTTATTGAAGCCTCTGTGTGTGGAGGCCTCCGTCTCTCTCTGTCTCCTCGTTGTCTCAGTGTCACTCAGTTTCTCCTCAGCTGCGCTGCCAAGCCAGACGGATGGTGAAACTCATTATTGATTACGTGTGGTTGCGGGGGCAGAGGGGGAGAGTTGGTGATGGTGTGGAAAGAGGCAGTAGTAGTCACCTCTCGCCCACACTCGTGCAGTCACTCACTCATTTACACACACACACACACACACACACACTCACACACACCCACGCGTATCCCCCACACACACACTAACACACATACACGCCTGGAAACGTCCTTATGACACAGACTCAAGAAGCAACATGGGGGCACTTGCAGGGGGGCATAGAGTGTTGCTGTGACGACCAGGTGCGTAGCAGAGGCCGTTCTCGTCCAGGACTGCGGACGTCACTTGGCGCTGAAGCAGGTGGCAGAAGCGGGAAAAAGGGGGTGGGGGAGGCGCGAGTTGCTCTTTCAAGTGGTCCAAGCAGCAGCGGATGTCAAAGGCACGTCTGTCAGTAGCAACCTGCGGGGGAGAGGAGAGAGTTAACGCTTAGCTCTAACACACACACACTTAGGCCTCAATCAACAGCCTCGGTTCTGAAGTGGAGAAATCAAACGGAGCAGCGTGTCTCTTACAGCGAGTGGTGAATTTGGCTAAAAAGCAGATGCCAGAGCGAGAACAGGCGCAGGTCAGAGTGCCGGTGTTTCTCTCACAGGCATCTACTCGCTGATGAAGGGTTTCGAATTGTGAACATTTTCAAAAATATCCATGCCACAATGAATACTTTCAATGCTTTATATGCAAATATGTGACCAAACACAAATGAAATTGTAATTACATCAGAACGTTTTGCAAAGCCTATCCGATAGCATGTGGTAGAATAAAAAATAAATAAAAGTATTGCTTCTCGTACATTTCCAGATCGTTCCAAAGTAGCTTGCTGTTGGAACATAAATCCTACCTTCAATACTATTTCATTTCTCTTTTATCTCTTAAAAAGATAAAACTATAGTTCAAAACGTATCACGTTCTTCCTGACGCTGCTAAATATTGCCTAGAGAATAAAAGAAGGAGAAAATAAAATAAAATTAAAAAAATGTCTGAAATATAACACTGAAGCTACAAGCTGAAAGCTCAGGGCTGTGACTGTGTTCAGGACCAGGTGCAAAGGAACGCAACCCTCACACACCTTAAGAGATGAAAGATGGAGATGAAGAGAGAAAAGGAGATGTAGTGAAAGAGGTCACATTTAGAGTTCATAGCAAGAGAGAGGGGGGGTGGGGGGTGGGATGAAGTGATGCAGAGTGAAGAAAAATGAGAGGATGTATGGATTGGCAAAAAGAATGAACAGGGAGGGTAGAGATAGGTAGAGTGGTCATAGGGTCATAGTGAGAAAGAAAGAAAGAAAGAAAGAAAGAAAGAAAGAAAGAAAGAAAGAAAGAAAGAAAGAAAGAAAGAAAGAAAGAAAGGATCATTTTAGACTTTGAATTTTAGAAAATCTATCTATCTATCTATCTATCTATCTATCTATCTATCTATCTATCTATCTATCTATGATACAGAGTGAATGAAAAAAAGAGGACTTAGGGATTGTCAAAAAGAGCGAACAGGGAGGGTACAGATAGATAGAGAGAATTTCAGGGTCATATTGAGAAAGAAAGAAAGAAAGTAGAATAGGAAAAAAGAAAGAAAGAAAGAAAGAAAGAAAGAAAGAAAGAAAGAAAGAACGGTTAACTTCAAACTTTAAATATTGCACAATATCTACGTAAGCAACGCATGTGCTAGGGAATCTTTAAACTTCTATCTATCTATCTATCTATCTATCTATCTATCTATCTATCTATCTATCTATCTATCTATCTATCTATAATGAGCAGCAAAATAAAATACTGGGCTGTATGCAACGATGAGAGATTCGGATTGGACAAAAATATTGACGATACTCAGTAATTAGCATAAATTTCCCCACCTCGCCATGTAAATAGAGCTTAATGCAGCTTTAGAAGGAAAGACAAAGAAATGAACAGATCCTAACGAAGACAAGCTGCAAAAAGAGAGAGAGATTTACAGTGTGTTCCAGTCAGAGGACAGTTGGGTTTGAGTAACTCTACAGAAATCACCTGCCCTCTGGGGTTAAGCTATCCCATAATTCTCTGTCGCTGGATCGTTTCTACACAAAAACTGTTACGTTAGCCAAACAGTATGTTTACAAATCGTTTATATTTTTTGTCTTGTAGCTAACAGGCTAACAGGTGTCTGTGCTCGGATATGTGTTTGATACGGAGCAGGTGAACAGTTGGCAAGTTCTTGCTAATTTTCTAGCTTACAATTGATAATTTGCTAGCTTATTATTTGTATCTTATCATTTTTTACCGAAAATACCTACAGCTCTAAAGAAGAAGGTGACGTTTTACTGATCTCTGCAATAAAACTATATGCTAACGCTAATTTATCACTGAAATATTCACAATAATAGTTGAGAAACACACAGGACTACAGGGTGGCTCATCTGTTCTTTTTGGTTATTCTTTGTTGTAATATTACCAGAGCATTTTCCTGGAAGTTAAGCAGGACTTCGAATGAAAAAAAGATACCATTTTGACTTACAGCAGCACTTTGGTCCAGCTTCGTAGTAGATTCTAAAAGCAAATGTTTTTTTTTTTTTAATTTTTGAATGTAACGCAATTTATTAGGTCTTCATCGTTGTTCATTTTTTCTATGCTAGTTGTTTTGACAGATATGCGTTATAGCTAGGCAGCTAGCATATTCGGTCATGTTGGATAAAAAGCTTTCCACACAGATATCTGTTTGAATCTAACTATGAACTCGAGCGATGATGTCGAGGTTGAGGAACTCTGGAGTTCATAAGTTGAATAAAACTAAATGAAAAGTTATTTTACTTTTTTTTCTTTTTTCGATGTTTCCAGTCAAATGAAAGATGGATAAAGATTACACAGGTATTGCGATTGCTCCATTACTTGCTAAGGTGTGTAGCTAATTCGGTACGTTATTCAGAGTACAGGTCTAACTGCTAAAATCAGTAGCAGATCCTAAACTTGTGTAAACCGATAAACTAGAAAACGAGGGGAAATTAAACGAATAGAAACGTTTAGTTATTATTGTTTAAAGAGACAAGAAGCTTTGAATGAGGGTGTGGCCTTGAAAAGCAACTACTTTTCTAAAAAGAAACACAATTAGAAATAAAATGTGCGTGTGTGTGTGTGTGTGTGTGTGTGTGTGTGAGAGAGAGAGAGAGAGAGAGAGAGAGAGAGAGAGAGATACAGAACCACAGTGCTCCATTTAGACTGTGAGTAGGAGTAAAATGAGGCTAGGTAAAAATACTTCATTGTTTTAACAGACGGTGTAAATATGTCACAGCCTGTCCCCTGAGCTGGAATATTCCCCTGCATACTGACCCTTGTTTCCCCGCAGCCTTCTGCCCCACCCAGCCCTGCCCCGCCCTGTGGAGGAAGCTCTGTTCTGGTGAACATGTCCCCGCAGCACCAGCCTCGTGATGCCCACAGCTAATTCCATTAGCAGCACATTAAATATGAAACAGGCCATTTGTCTCTGCACTGCCTCCTTTAACTCTTCCTCATTTTCTATGAGTGAAGAGGAGCATGGAACAGTGTGTGGTGCTCATAAGAAGGGTCTCATTTACATACGGTGACTATATATATATATATATATATATATATATATATATACAGTGAGAGAAAGAGAAAGAGAGAGAGAGAGAGAGAGAGAGAGAGAGAGAGAGAGAGAGATAATGGGGAAGAGAGACAGAAAGATACAGAAACAAAGAGAGAAACAAGGGAGAGAGACAAATGCGGAGAGAGGAGAGAGACAGTGGGAAAGACAGAAACAAATAGACAGACAGTCTACAGAGGAGAATCTCCTGCTCTCCTGACTCTCTTTCTCACATGCTGAGGCCTGCACTGTTTCACTCTTTCACCTGCATGCTGCAGCCTCGGTTTACACATGTGCACACACACACACACACACACATGAACACACACACACACACACACAAACATATGAACACACACATACACGCACACATATGAACACGCACACGCACACATATGAACATACACACACACACAAACACAAGAACACACAAACACACACAAACATATAAACACACGCGTGTGCACACACACACAAATGCACACACACTTGCACACACATTGCACACACAAATGTGAGCGCACACACCCACACACACATGCACACACACGCAGATGCAGATATGCTGGGAGGCAATAAGACACTTATCTAACAGAAACCCACAAACATCCCCCTTTACTGTACCACACATATAACTTCACACAACACACTACATAATATAGACTCATTACATGCATTGTCATTACATGCATGTGAAAATAAAATGTAGTTTTATTTACACAGAAAGGTGAGTGTGTGTGTGTGTGTGTGTGTGTGTGTGTGCAGGTGAAAAAGCTTTACATTACTTTATGTGTGTGTGCGTGTGTGTGTGTGTGTGTGCGGGTGTGTGTGTGTGTGGGCAGGTGAAAAAGCTTTACATTACTCTATGTACTGTATGTGTGTGTGTGCAGGTAAAAAAGCATTACATTACACTGTGTGTGTGTGTGTGTGTGTGTGTGTGTGTGTGTGTGTGTGTGTGTGTGTGGAATACCCATACATTTAAAGACCTCAGCAGTCAGTGATGACATCATTATAACCACATAGAGATAATAATTATGTCATTTTTGTCAGCAAACCTGTGTTATGACATGAGGTGTGTATCGTGGGTATCGCTTCACTCAACAGCATCGACTTTTGCCGCAGGTGAGATTTTCTTGTAAGGATTTTTCCAGACCATTAAACTCAATGCACAGTAACTCTGTCATTTGCCTGGTTTAACTGAATGGAGCGGTGCATTCACACAGTCTGATGTTTGGACTGGAGAAATCAGTTATGACACCAGGTCCTGATTTGCATAGCAACCCGAGTGTTAAGTAAAAACACCTGGAAACATGCTGTTTAAGAAAAATCATCAGTGACAAAGAGGGGATGTGATGCAATCTGACATTAAGTTAGAAACTGTTATCACCCTGAAGTGAAAAACAGCTAATAACAATCTGTGTTATGAAGCGGGGCTATTCTTTTAATACAAATGAATGATTAATGCTTTGCTAATTCAAAATCGATCTAAAACGAGTGTTTACAAGAAGAAAACGAGAAATCTGACGTAGAGATTTTAAGACGTAAACAGAAGAATACTGTGTGCACACAAGGTAACACGACACATCTCCTGTGTTTAAAACCGTTAGCTAGGAATCTTAGCTGAAACGGAGCAAAACATCCTGCGATTCGATGAAAACGATGAGTTTTTTTCTATGTTTACAGACAGAGGAAGGGACAGGCAGAGGAAGATACAAATGGAGAGAGAGAGAGAGAGAGAGAGAGAGAGAGAGAGAGAGAGAGAATTTATTTTCATTTTTAAATTATTAGAATATTAATAGTTATTAAAAACATGTAATATTTTTTATTACATTAAAAATACTAAATATAAGTAACATCACTCACATGGTTTCAAGAGGAATAATAATAATAATAATAATAATAATAATAATAATAATAATAATAATAATAATAATAATAATAATAATAATAATGGGGGCACGGTGGCTTAGTGGATAGCATGTTTGCCTCACACCTCAGGGTTGGGTGTTCAATTCCCGCCTCCGCCTTGTGTGTGTGGAGTTTGCATGTTCTCCCTGTGCCTCGGGGGTTTCCTCCGGGTACTCCGGTTTCCTCCCCCGGTCCAAAGACATGCATGGTAGGTTGATTGGCATCTCTGGAAAAATTGTCCATATTGTGTGATTGCGTGAGTGAATGAGAGTGTGTGTGTGTGCCCTGCGATGGGTTGGCACTCCGTCCAGGGTGTATCCTGCCTTGATGCCCGATGATGCCTGAGAGGTAGTTCGGATAAGCGGTAGAAGATGAGAGAGAGCGAGAGAGAATTTATTTTTAATTTTTAAATTATTTTAAACTTTTTATTACATTAAAAATCTTAAGTATGAGTAACATCATTCATATGGATTCATGAGGCAAAATAATAATAATAATCTCATCTCATCTTGTTTTCTACCGTTTATCTGAACTACCTCGGGTTAGCCTGTGCCTATCTCAGGCGTCATCGGGCATCAAGGCAGGATACACTCTGGACGGAGTGTCAACCCATCTCAGGGCACACACTCTCATTCACTCACGCAATCACACACTACGGACAATTTTCCAGAGATGCCAATCAACCTACCATGCATGTCTTTGGACCGGGGGAGGAAACCGGAGTACCCGGAGGAAACCCCCGAGGCACGGGGAGAACATGCAAACTCCACACACACAAGGCGGAGGTGGGAATCAAACCCTCAACCCTGGAGGTGTGAGGCGAACGTGCTAACCACTAAGCCACCGTGCCCCCATAATAATAATAATAATAATAATAATAATAATAATAATAATAATAATAATAATAATAATAAAAAATAGAGAGAGAGAGAGAGAGAGAGAGAGAGAGAGAGAGAGAGAGAGAGATACAAATAGAAAGAGAGATTAACATTTTAGTGAGAAAGATATAGAGATATATAGAGAGAAATACAATAAAAACTGTGAAAGACAGAAATATGGCAGAAGAGAAAGATAGAATGACACATGAAGGAAAGATCCAGAAAGAGAGGAATTTTACACCAGGTTATAAAAACCATAGAAATTAATTAAATTCTGACTCGTTCATTCCGTCAGGATAACTTGAACGTTTTAACTTCATACCAATCTAGGATTTTTTTTTTTATTTACCATCAGTTCATTTGAGTATTGGAACTGAACCAAACTTGTCACAGACTTTACACTTTCTGATCAGACGAAAATTTCCGATCAAGATTAAGCACTTCAATGAATTGATTTTAATGAGATCGAGGTTAAGCTGTGCTGAAAGGCAGAACGTTGCATGACAGAAAATCCTGAATACTGTCTGAAACTAACGCAGTAGAATATGAGTCACGGTGTGCAAGTTCTGTAATTAGATCAGTCAGCTGAATGATGATGATGACGATGACGATGAAACTTAATCAACGACTGGACAGTGCTGAAAGCCATTACGATTCGGAGCGGATATTTCCCAAACCCTAGCTGAGAAGCAACAAAATTATAGTGTTGACAAGAAACATTAATAAGAACCAGGGAGAAAAAAAAGGCAAATTAATAAAATGCTCGAATTTAACAGGTCATCAATAAAGAGTCCGAACGCTAATGAATTATGAATGAGATCATTCCGTATGGCTAAAGGCGTCGAGATTTTCTAACACCTCGTCCCGTCTGTGCATGGGAATGAGTAATACATGCAGATGACATGAAAACAGTATCACACGTCAGTTCACTCACTCGCTTGTTCGCTTGAGCGCTTTATTTACCTTGTTAAACACATCTGCAGGTCTGTCTGTGAACTGAGATCTACAAATTGATCCACAAATTTGCACACTTTTCCACTTAAGAGTAGATTTTATATTGTGTTTATGATAAGGAGCGAAAGAACTGGAGTGAAATGTCAATTCAGAGCAATCTGAGATTCCTGTGTAGGAAAGCTACCAATAAAATGACGTCTTTTGACACACACACACACACACACACACACACACACACAAACACACTCACAAACACACAAACCTAAATTGTTAACTTCAGGGTGTTTTGAAGAACAGTCATGAGACCCCCAATACACACACACACACACACACACACACACACACACCATAAACACTGTTAACTTCAGGGTGTTTTGAAGAACAGTCATGAGACCCTTCAATACACACACACACACACACACACACAGTCAGCTGGCATCTGGTTTCATTTGTTGAAGGCTGATAATGTGCAAATCACATGGTCCGTTTCACCTCGGATTCAAGTTGCATTCTTTAGGAAGGATGGAGAGAATTAAACCCAAATTTAAACCGTAGTAAACATCTGACATCTGACTCGATTCGGGTCATTGGCCTTTATAAGTAAACCCTGTGTTGTATTGTTTTAGCATGTTAGATTTCTGCAGCTGGTTACACAGTTCCTAATTCAGTGTGTGGATTCAGTGCATATCAGAAATATATCTTTATGATCTCATAACACTGCAGCATTCCTGAAATCTGACTGACCAGAAGATCCACACACGGTTTCCCTCTTTGGCACATGGTTCCCATGGTGATGAACACCATGCGCTCATGTTTATTTATAAAGCTCCACCCCTGTCATGTCACTGGTTCGTTGCCTGATTGTGTTCAGTGTTGTAGTTCTGCTGCGGTGAAACACCTGCTGGAGATTTGACCTGGATTATGATTCTTGGATTTGCTCTAATAAAGTGCATACCGAGTATTAATATATGGTTTGCACTTACAGCCTTCCTCTAACCTCATGCTAAGAGCAGATGTACCACCTACTAGGATGTACGTGCACATTTGAATTTATTACTTAACACTAATAGCTGCAATTTGAATCCGATGTCAGGATTATCCCAGAATAACACGGCATGTATGAGTAAACAGGCTGAAGTGTGGCGGTGGAAAATGACTCCATCTGCCCCCTTTTACTACATGTTCTCTCTACATTCTCCTTCAATCCCACATACACACACAAAAAGAAAAAGCCAAATAAATGCATTTATGAAGCTCCCAGACCTCCGCCTGGCATTTTACACCACGTTTAACACGTCGTCAACCAAACCAGAGAGATTGTGAGAAAGAAAGATGTTTTTACAAACGCAAAAAGAAAGAATGTCATAAAAGGGAGGGAGAGAAAATAAATGAGAGAGAGAGAGAGAGAGAGAGAGAGAGAGAGAGAGAGAGAGAGAGAGAGAGAGAGAGAGAGAGAGAGAGAAAGAGAAAGTGAGGGAGGGAGGAGACAGCACTGCCACCATCTTTTCACCTCAAATGACTCTTAGGCAAGCGAAAGCCAAGCTGCTGTTCCAGCCACAACGACTGACCTTTGGAATGCAAACAAACCCAAATGCAGCTCATCAAAAAAGAAACCATCTGGTCCAAATAATTATCACAAGAAAACCTCAACTACTGTACGGTTGCGTTTTACCTCAATCCGACTCTCCTCTCATTGATGATCTACAGCTTTATGTTTTATTACCGGTTGTTTTTTTTTTTGGAACGTTAAGAAACTGGGAGGACTCATTTCATGCTGAACAGAACAAGCTGGAGAACTTGAGCTTGTTCTTTAATCATTCCTTCAGGATATAAACAAAAGCATATTTCCCCGTAGATGCTTTAATCATAGATTATCTGAATGAATTGTAAATTCTACTGGATCAAAAAGAAAGTCTTTGCTGAAGCCTCTTGTAGAACTGAGCTTACATTTCTAGTGGTTTTGATGGAACAGCATCTCATTCCACATTTCATTTGACCTATGACCGATCCTATGAAACCACATCACCTTTTCATATGAATTACTAGAGAAAGCTAATAATGATCTACATCTCTTTTGTATACAAGAGCTAACAAACATCTTTGATTGGCAGAGAAGCATGAAGCTAGCAATGTGGAACTCAGGAAAGCATTTAAACTTGCACCATTTGTAGAAACAAGTTTGAATCATTTCACCATCACATGTAATTCAGGGTTCTTCACATACCATGGGTATTTTTATCACAGTGCACAGAATGATTTATTCTGATTGGTCATTGTTGTTCTGACAGCAAGTCAGCTCCAGTTGCAAGGCTTGGAATTATTATATGTACTTGCTATGTTAATATGTTCTCTTTCTATAGTAAGTGTAGGAAAAGTTTGCTCCAGGGTCATCAAGTTAAAGCTATAACAATTGCATCAAAGCAGCTTTACAGAAGCATAGAAAGAGAAAAAAATGGAAAGTTTAAAATTAAAGTACTATGTAACATCGATCCCTAATGGCAAGTCTGAGGTGACGGTTTTGAGGAAAAAACTCCCTGAGATGATATGAGGAAGAAACCTTGAGAGGAACCAGACTCAGAAGTGAACCTCATCCTCATTTTGGTGACACTGGACAGGAAATAATGTAAATGTAAATAATGTTTTATTCACATCAGTTTATATTATATCGAGTGTAATTGTGCAACCGAGAGGTAATGAGGAACTAACAGGTCAGGGCAAAATTGCTGAAGTCCACAAACGTTCACTTATGAAGACCCTGTACGTTTTTCTGATTAACATATAAGAAAAGGATACAGCTGTAACCTATAAATGACAATGGGAACTAATTTACACCGTATTGTTGTGCCTACAGTATGTTGATTATTAAATGTCTTTGCCATGTCTCACTCCTCAATATATAATAGAAGGAGTAATATATATTCATAGAAAAGTAGATGTTGATTTTAAACCCATTTCTGATCACTGAGATGCCCCAAGTGTTTGTTCATAAGCATCTAATATATAAAGTCGTTATTTTTAACCAGTAAAATACTGTGTATGGTTATCAACAGAGGAAAAAACGCACGTCTCACACTGAAAGCCAACAGAGACTTAAATCATTTTAGATCAGACTTGCCAAAAGGCTAAAATAGTTCATTGAAAATATCTGATAAGTCGACACATGTTCTGGCAAAAAAAGGGTCAAACAGATATAAACACAATGTGCCATTTTTTAAATAAATGAATACTGTAATTGTTGGATTGATAAAATTATCAATGGTAATCGATTCTTCAATTGATTCTTAAAATGATTCTTTAACTATATTAATATTCTGTGATAATGAACCACTAACCCTGTTCCATAATTATTTGTATAAATGTGAATTAGAATTCTTACTAACTTACTAACATCATGAGACCAACATTGTGGGAGCTAAACTATTTTTGGATCAGTGATGGGCATTAAATGATGCCAGCTGCCTTGCCAGGCAGGATCGAATGTCCTGCAGTGATGAGTCAGTGAGTGCATACAAGTCAGAGGTCAGAGATTGCAGCAGGAGAAAGCACACGCTTTTGTGGCCTCGGATTACAAAGCGCTGCTTACTGCTGCAACCCAAAAAAAAAAAGAGGAGAGATTGAGTAACAAAGGGAAGACAGAATGAGCCTGAGAACATAAGACAAGCTTGAGAAGTAGAAGAAAGAGGCAGGTTGGAACAAAGAAAAGCAGATAGACGACAAGAGACGAGAAGATGGGAATGGAGTGTGGATGGAGAAAATTCAATTTTTCTTCCCCGTCCTTTTTCAACTTCCATCTCGACTCAATTTGTGAATCATTCTGTATTTTATATGAATCATGTGCGGTGCTAGACATTGCAGGTGTGTTATAAGAACTATAACAAATTGTAATACTGCCTTATTTGCACATTGTAGTGACTGATTCTAGTCTCATTTTTAAATTTGAAGAACTTACTTTAGTAAATCGAAGCTCCTGAATCATTCCCCGAGTCACTTTGTGTTCAGAAAGTCCTAGAATCTATTTGTTATTCAAAATTCATACTGCGTCTGCCAACTGGAGGTACACAGTGTCCTAATAATTTGACCATGTGAGCAGACTGCACATGAGGAGACTAACATCACTCAAAAGTTTTACAATCACACTCAAAAAAGTAGCTTTCATAGCATAGCTCAGTAACTCGTTCCAGTATGAAACCTGCATTTTTAATTATAACAATTGAGTTATTATTAGTTTAAGAAATTCTGTCATTCTTATTTAGCATGTTGCTACTATTAGCAAGATATAAGGAAAAAAAAGTAAAGAAAAGAAAAAAGAATGAAAGAAAGAAAGAAAAAAGAATATGACTTCCAATCCTCCCAGAAAGCCTGTCAGGTTAGCCCATCTTAGCCAGATAGCTATTGTTAGCAAACACTTCCAAGATTTATGAAAATTACTTCTTTTTTCTTTTTACAAATACTGTCAGATTAGCTTATTTTATTATATAAATAATACTTGTAACATCTACTATAAATTCCTGTCAGATTTTTATTTTATCAAGCTTGTTAGCATTAGCAATGGAGATTATGTCAAGTTAGCACGATAGCTCTCTATACAGTAGCAGCATGAAATATGAGATCTTAATGATTATAGCTTTAAATTTTCTCAGAAATCACATCAAGTTAGCTCATGTTAGCTATCTTTTTAGTCGCAGCATAAAATATGATATAATTAATAAATTATAGCCTTAAATTCTCACAGAAATTGTATCAAAGTTAGCACATGTTGGCTATCTATCTAGTAGTTGCATGAAATATAATATCATTAAAGATTTTAGCTTTAAATCCTTTCAGAATTTGTGTCAGGTTATCACATAATAGCTATCTACTGTATATAGTAGCAGAATGAAATATAAGATAATTAATGATTATGGCTTTGAATTCTCTCAGAAATAACACCAAGTTCACTGCTTTTAAGTAGCTATCTATTGCTAGCAGTGATGGTAACCATTCATGAATGTGCTGCCAGTGATCCAGCTAGCTAGTTTTAACATAAAATATGATATAACTAGTAATAAAACAACCTCTTATATATTGTCTTATTTTAGGTAACTAGCATTACTGGCGAGCTTTATGATCGTCCATGTTCTATGTAAATTCCTCAGAAATCCTTTAAGTTAGCTCATTTTGGCTAGCTAGCCTGGATTAGCAGCAAGAAATATTCGTTCATTCATTCATCTTCTACCGCTTATCCGAACTACCTGGGTCACGGGAGCCTGTGCCCCTCAGGCGTCATTGGGCATCAAGGCAGGATACACCCTGGACGGAGTGCCAACCTATCGCAGGGCTCACACACACTCTCATTCACTCACGCACTCACACACTACGGACAATTTTTCCAGAGATGCCAATCAATCTACCATGCATGTGTTTGGACCAGGGGAGGAAACCCGAGTACCCGGAGGAAACCCCCGAGGCACAAGGAGAACATGCAAACTCCTCACACACAAGGCGGAGGTGGGAATTGAACCCCCAACCCTGGAGGTGTGAGGCGAACGTGCTAACCACTAAGCCACCATGCCCCCCAGCAAGAAATATGATAAACGTTAATGTGTTTCACTGACAGTTTTAGCACTCATACTTTTTTCTTAGAATTTCAATCAGATGGAATTGGATGAAATCCAGCCGCACCACCAGTTTTCACTGCAGATTTCTCCTGAGATAAGGTTTAGTAAAATAACTCAAGATAGTTCTGCATATTACTATAGATTTTCCCAAGTAGAAAGAACACAGAGAAAATGGCTTCATTCCTTCTGTATGGGATGAGATTTCACTCGGCAGGTGCCTCAAAAACCCTCTGCAAGGTCGTTACCATCAAGAAAGCCTCACGGAGAGAGCCCAGATGGCACAAGCAGTGCATCAGGTGTGCAAAATGAGAATGAATATAATCATAAAGTCTATGATTAGCAAGGCAGCACATATGTTGTCATGTGCAGCACAGTAGTCATGTGCACAGGTCCAATTAACAGCTCAGTGTTTGGGACTGAATATACAAAAGCTATAAGGTGAAGCAAATTTATAGGACATATCCGTTTCACTGGCGAGGTATTCTAACGGAAAGGTGAGAACCATTGTCCGTGAAAGCGCTCTTCTGTCTTGTGTCTTTTTTCACTGCATTCATCAGAATCCTCCGGATGTTGCGAGTGAGAAATATGCTGAGACAGCCAAGCTGGTGATGATGATAACGATGACGATCGGATCTAACGTCTTTTTTGTTCTATTTATTGCAAAAAGGTTTCATATGTCAGAACACCGGGTCTTACAAAGGATCGTAAAATGGAGAACACTGATTATTTAGAGTGCTTTGTAATCCATAAGTAACATCGTGATATAATGCAGCTGTATGATCTATACAAAAAAAATCTAGAATCTGGTCTTGTCTTACACATAAGGATAAAAGCACAAAGCAATATTTGAAGGGCAAACAGGAAGCATGACGCAGCAAAAGCTAGTGGACCTACAGCGCTAAGGTCAGAGTGGATGTTATTGTATCAATGACATATGAAAGGTTATAATCAATGCTGTAAATGCACTGATGCAAGATATATGAGCGGTATTTTTAATGCAAGGTGTCCTTTACTGGTAACCCTTTTCACAGGGTTACATAAGACCTTCATAATCCATTCATGACAACAGAGAGAACCTAAACAGTTTATTACAACTTGCACAAGCTCACTATAATGCTGGGTTTGTCAAATACGATGTCAAGTTGATATATTTGTGATCTATGACACTTTTTGACACTGATATTGCAGCATCATAACAACCAACTTTGTATTAATGCAATGCACTGGTGTCAAACTCAAAATACATAGAAAATAAAGCTGTTTCTATTCCGTTGCATGAAGTTGTCATAACGTTGCTTAAAATGATAATAGTCAAATTAAACCCACTTCTCAAAAAGCTGTTTGTAACGCATTTATGACAATGTTATGGACCATTAAAAAGGTCATTTGTCATAACGGTTCTTATAACGCAACCCAAACCTACAGTACATCACGTTATTTCTAGCTAAAATCTCTTTATGAGAGCTGACATTCATTATAATGTACACGTTGAGTTTTAATGAGTCTTGTGTAGCCCTATGAACGACAGCCTTAAAATGAAGAGCACTAATCTTTTTCGCTCAGGTTCCTCTCTATCGAAGACGTCTTTATATATATGTCACTCGGATGTATTAAGCGGGAAGAAAAATGTTGTATGCTTTTAGCCATTTGCACAATGGACATGGATTATTCAAGATCATTCAAACAAAACTATGCTAATGAGGTTTAGAAACTAGGATGTATAACAAATGTTTAACCTTAACAAAACAACAACAAAAGCTAAGCCACCAAAATAAAAAGGTCTGTAGGTAAACCAGTCATGATTATAAGAGCTAGGCCAAGTCAGAGAGTCCAAAGGAAACTCTTAGGAACATGTGGAACCCCGCTGCTGCGATCCCTCCGATCCCTTCCGGTAGCTGCACGCATCAGATTCAAAACGCTGATGCTGGCCTACAAAGCCAAAAATGGACCAGCTCCCTCTTACCTCAAAGCCCTCATCACTCTGCGCACTGCACCCCGTACCCTCCAATCTACCAGCACTGCTCGACTGGTTCCACCATCTCTCAGGGTAAGAGGCAAGCATACTACAAGACTCTTCTCTGTACTGGCACCAAGGTGGTGGAATGAACTTCCCCTAGAGGTCCGGACAGCTGAGTCACTGGCTATTTTCAAGCGGTGGTTGAAGACCTACTTATTCAGGAAACACTTCAACTAGCACTTCTTTCCTTATCTTTTGCATTTAAAAAAAAAACAAAACAAAAAAAAACCCTTTGACACTTTTTCATTGTAACTTTGAACAAATGTTTTAAACTCATGGTATCTTAAGTATGTAACTTAGTGAGCCAGCATTAATGTATCCAATGTTAGAGATTTAAGCACTTATGTACGTCGCTCTGGATAAGGGCGTCTGCCAAATGCTGTAAATGTAAATGTAAATGTAAATGTAAATGTAAATGTAAATGTGGAGAACATGAAGCTCCACACAGACAATAACTTCACTTAGATTCTCACAGGATTGAACCACCATCGAAGACCCTATTAGCTTAAATCAGGAAGTAAAGATATCTTCTTTTTGAAATTTCATACTTTCATATTTGAGTGTCAGAATGTCAAAGTGTGTTCATGATGTGCAAAAAATCATCATCATCATCCTCTCTGGTTCATGCTTAAAATAGCCCTGAAAAACATTATGTATTTATTTTCCATTTATTTGCAGTATTCCTACACGCTTGAATAGGTCCGGGGCGTTTGGATAGCGTGTGGGTGTTTGTGCTGATTTTCTCCTGTAATTGGGATATTTGTGCGTGTTCAGCTCTCAGTGTGTAGGCCGGGTGCACGCGAGTGTGTGCGAAGGCGTGTTTGTGTCGAACGCCCACCGCACAACGGTAGCCGAGCTCCCACACTGAGATGGCCGTCTGCTCTAATGAAGTGGAAGTGAGATTGCTTATTTAGAAGTGGCAGCAAAATGGCTAATTGAGTGTGACAGTGTGTGGAAGTGACCTGATCCACCCTTCGACCTCGGCATGGACACGCTACACCACCGTCTACAGATCAGCTCGTCCATCTGCTTTCAACGACTAATATCTGCTTTAATGAGGATTATAATGAGGTAAAAACTGACCGCAGATTAGCAGGGTGGTGAAACTGATGTTCTTAGAAAGTCTATTAATTTAAAATGGATTTTTTTTTAACAGGTTAAAATTTTCCATTTGTCCCTGAATGACCTCATGGAAAAAACACCACTGCTTTTTGATTTCAAGTTAAATAAACAAGTTTAAATAAACAAGTTAAATTCTTATTGTGGCCTAAATTGGTGTTATTTAACAAACTATTTCCATGTAAATTCCTCAGAAATCCTTTAAGTTAGCTCATTTTGGCTAGCTAGCCTGGATTAGCAGCAAGAAATATTCGTTCATTCATTCATTTTCTACCACTTTTCTGAACTACCTTGGGTCACGAGGAGCCTGTGCCTATTTCAGGCGTCATCGGGCATCAAGGCAGGATACTGTACACACTGGACGGAGTGCCAACCCATCACAGGGCACACACACTCACATTCACTCACGCACTCACACACTACGGACAATTTTCCAGAGATGCCAATCAACCTACCATGCATGTCTTTGGACCGGGGGAAGAAACCGGAGTACCCGGGGCAAACCCCCGAGGCATGGGGAGAACATGCAAACTCCAAACAAACGAGGAGCCTGTGCCTATTTCAGGCGTCATCGGGCATCAAGGCAGGATATTGTACACACTGGACGGAGTGCCAACCCATCGCAGGGCACACACACACTCACATTCACTCACGCACTCACACACTACGGACAATTTTCCAGAGATGCCAATCAACCTACCATGCATGTCTTTGGACCGGGGGAAGAAACCGGAGTACCCGGGGGAAACCCCCAGGGCACGGGGAGAACATGCAAACTCCACACACACAAGGCAGAGGCGGGAATCGAACCCCCAACCCTGGAGGTGTGAGGCGTACGTGCTAACCACTAAGCCACCGTGCCAGACATCGGAGACTCCTTTCAGAAAATGTTCAACAAACGGCTGTTCATAGAAAACATCACCACTTCAAGATTGTTTCTTGCAAGTCTCTGTATAAGAAGCTGCCATCCAGTCTTGAGCTGCTGTTATAGAAAATAAATCAACACTTTCCGACCAATCAGATTTTAGGATTTTGCAGCGTTATGCTTTATTACATTTTTCCTTCTCTAGGTCACCTATGGTGCAGTACATGGCACTGTTTCACATGCATCACGAGTCACAAGACCCACCCACATGATGGGACGCACACACGCACACACACTGTAAAACAGGGACTACTGAAGAAGCTACACTCACAAAGCAGAAACTGTCTCTTTACACAAAGGCAAGGCAAGACTATCTCCTCTTTTAGCTGTAAAGAGGAGTGTGTGATTTCATTTTGTGTACTCTCTGCGTTGCTGCCGATGGCGTGTATGCGCGTGCGTCCACACGCAGACAAAGACCCTACTCATAACCGAAACGGACGGGCTGAGGCAGTGCACACTGACTCCAGTGTGTCACAAGGGGAAAGCGGACTGATGATGCAGCTCATGTGAAATGTGCTACGCTAGCTATACTGGGTAGTGGGGGGGCTGGGGGTGAGGATGTTGAGGAGGATTGGGGGGGTTGTTAATCGGGAGATGTGTGTGGTGTGCTATGGAGGCATTTTAGCCTGTAGGAACTTTATCTTTGTAATAAATTGGCGTACAGAGTGTTATAGAAAGCAGAAGCATGATTATGTGCAGGTGATCAGAAAGGAAAGGAAAAAAGTGACAAAGAGGAAAAAAACAAAGGTGTGAAAATGATGAAGCTTAGGAATAAATAAAATATGCGCTTTGAGCTGCTTGGTGATGTCATCTGTCAGGACTTTTGGCAGGGTTGACTAGTGTGTGTGTGTGTGTGTGTGTGTGTGTGTGTGTGTGTGTGTGTGTTTTGGAATGCCTCCTTGACACCGTAATCTCTCCAAATTACAGACTCCACGTGCCACCCGCACAGCAGTCATTTAACCCTCACACTATAATGAACGCTCCCTCTCCTCACACACACATACACACACACTCACACACACACTCACACACACACACACACACATTCACACATCTGCATTCCAGAGCAAACTCCTCTTTTTGCTGAAGAAACAGAATGGATGTTCCTGAATTCCACAGTCGTGACATGAGATTGGAGACAACGACATTACAATTGTGATTTACCTCTCACACACACACGTGCACACACACAGGTTCTGATAAATACTAAGAAAGTCAGCTTCGACTTCCTAAACTTCAATAACGTCCTTTTCCATCCTAACCAGGACTGTTGGATGTGTCTCGCTTTATGTATCGTCTTGCTGCCTGTCCGATCAGGACGAACATCACCAATGACACGACTCGCTGCTGTTCAATATATCCTGCACTCATTGATCACTTTAAAACAACCAGGAATATTTGGCTGAATTGAATGTCACAAGACAACTCAATAAGCACAAATATCAAAATGTCCAGGGACATTCAAGTTACCCAAACGTTATTCTTTATTACAAAGTAATAATCTCCATCCTGCATGCAATCACTGAGTCCAGGCTATATGGTGTGGGGCTCAGATCTTTCTCTCTTTCTCTCTCTCTCTCACACACACACACACACACACACACGTTTCAGCCAGACTGGTGCATACGGCAGTAGAAACTCAGGGAGTTTAATCATTTCCTGAGGGCAGCTCCAGTATAAACATCAGGGTCATCATAACCGCACATCCAAGGACACGGAGAACATGAACAAGCTAATACGAACATTTTCCAGTAGTAAACACTCTGCAACGAACACTGACGTTGAACGCTCAAGTTGACAAATTATCAATCAAACCTTCTGCTGCAGAGCTACGAGCACAGCATATGCGCAGTTCCCTGCAACAACAACCCCCCACATACATACACACACACACAGCTTCCCCACACACAGCAAGAACAAGTACTTACTCTGCTCCAGTACGACTCCACTGACTGCTGCAAACGGAGCAAGTGAACGCTTCACACTCCTCTCACACTGCCTGCCTCTCTACTGCTTTCTCTCTCTCTCTCTCTCTCTCACTCACTCACTCTCTCTCTCTCGCTGTCTCTCTCGCTCTCCGGACTCTACTGTGCTGAGATAGAGCGTGCGCCATAAAAGGCAGCCCAGCTAAACATGTCACACGTAATTTATCCACGGCTGGCGGCGGAGCTTCACCTTTCCAAACGTGTGTTTGGAGAGAACGGAGTTGCTGTGAAAACTTCTGCTCTGTGACCGGTATCTGAACGTGTGTGTGTTTGGGAGTGTGTGTGAGAGAGTGGGTGTGTGTAAGCTGTCTAGACCAAGCATGCCAATTACAACACAGTCCCAACAGTGTGTGACTCTTTCCCCTCCCTAGAGAAAATGCAGTGCGAACTGAGTGCCTTGAATAGAAATGGTTTTACACACACACACACTGATCACACTCAGTCTGATATGACTCATTCATGCATGACAATAACAATATATACAGTACACACACACACACACACACTCTCTCTCTCTCTCTCTCTCTCTCTCTCTCTTTTAAACTGCAATTCTCTCATTCCTTAGACAGACAGAAAGAGGCTTACCTCACATCACTGAGCAGCATGTGTGAGTGAACGGGATGAGATGTGTGTGTGTGTGAGAGAGAGAGAGATTGAGAGAGAGAGAGAGAGAGAGAGAGAGAGAGAGAGAGAGAGAAAGCGTGTGTTCAGATGCAGGCGGACGGGATGGGCAGAGCTGAGAGGATCATTGTTCTGACCAGCAGTATGTGTGTGTGTGTGTATGTGTGTGTCACACTCTGAACGTTCTCCCCATCGCAAGACCTATACTCTCCCATACACACAACCTCTCTGTCTCTCTGTCTTTCTCTCACTCTCTCTCTTTAGTTCTCTAGTGCGGTCATTCCCTCGCTAAAACACACATGCAAACACCACACACACTCCTGCCTGTGGCTGTGCGTCTGAGTCCCTCCCGCCACTCACAGCCAGGACTCCTCCCCTCAACCATCCCACTAGGGCGAGACAGAAAGAGAAAGAGACACAGAGAGAGAGAGAGAGAGAGAGAGAGAGAGAGAGAGAGAGAGAGAGAAAGAGATAATAAAGAAGAGAGAAAATAATAATAAAATGAAAAGACTTTAAATCAAAGAGCTCCTTTAATTTATTTAAATTTATACTAAAAAGGTTTGGGTTAAACTTCTCAGTCTAAGAAAAATGTGTTTTGAGAAAGAAAATGACAAAATGAATGTATTTAATATGTAATAAGTGTGTAATAAGACGCTAATACAAATGCTATAGCATCAAGTTTTTTTATTTTTATTTTTTTGAAAATGTTAATATAGTACTATTAATTTACGAATTATTATTAGAATTAACGATTACCGAATAATTAATGAATAATCAAGTTGTTTTTTTTATTTGCTATAACAGCACAGAACACATTTTTAGTTTTCATTTACTGCTTTTTATTTAAAAAAAAAAAAGCTTTCATTTTTTTTTATAAATGTATAGTTCCATAAATAAAAATTCTCTCTCTCTCTCTCTCTCTCTCTCTCTCTCTTTCTTTTTCTATATCTTGTCATATCAGAGATTCAGTAACACACAAATTACCCCTTTGACATTGTTGACTCCTTCCGTCAAAGCTAAAGAATGCAACTGAAGATCAAAAGGTCAACTACAATATCCTGACCTCTGAATAGTAAAAAACACATAAAAGAAAATGCTCCTCAACTCAGAATTCCTGCCCAGAAACTCAATCTGTCCTGAACCCCAAGTTGAGCAAGTGACGTCAAATCAACCTGGCCACATTTTATTATTTATTTTGATGTAAATGATAACTTCAAGCTTCAATTCCCTGAAGTCTTTCTAAATTACACAATCCCAGAGACCGTGTTATTTATTATCTCACACGCTTTGTAGAAATTTCTTTTGACTGCGTTCATTTGGGCAAAAAAAAACAACAAAACAAAACAAAAAAAGCCAAAAAGAAAATGGATCAAAAAAAAAAAAACAATCCCTACGTTTTTTGAAAAACTTTTATCTGTGGACATCGATTTATTTACGGAGACAGTTAAAGAGCCATAACATATTTCCACAGGACACGACCAGAAAAACACCAACAATGTCTAATGTCGCTTTGAAAATTTTAAATCAGATCTTTGGTTAAAAGTAAACTCTGAAAAAGGAGTAAATCCAGGAGTAAATTCGGACCATGTAGAGAAATCCTTTGAATTCAAACAAATTCCTGTAGTGTCTCAGATCCTCTGATGGCATGAAGCTAGATCTATTAAAGAGCTCCAGCTGTTTATTTCTTCAAATTTCACCCTGGAGTCCATATGGACTCTCACATGACCTGACTGGATCAGAAAATACCACGCAAGACATTTTGTCCCTCCTCACAGCTAGTGAGTGCCTCAGGGGTTTCCTCCGGGTACTCCGGTTTCCTCCCCTGGTCCAAAGACATGGATGGTAGGTTGATTGGCATCTCTGGAAAATTGTCCAGAGTGCGTAAGTGAATGAGAGTGTGTGTGTGCCCTGCGATGGGTTGGCACTCCGTCCAGGGTGTATGCTGCCTTGATGCCCAATGACGCCTGAGATAGGCACAGGCTCCCCGTGACCCGAGGTAGTTCGGATAAGCGGTAGAAAATGAATGAACTGAACCCTGGTTGGTTAGAAAGATTCCTTAATGAACCAGAGTAATAACACCAAATTACACCAAATTCTTTCATTCCTTCATCATTCCTTCACCTTATTATCATCAGAACATAATAAACGGTACCTTTACTAAGATATGTCTTTAAACTTGAAGTGGCTCCGAGAGCAGAAATGGGTTTGATTTTAATTATCTACTTTAAAACATTTCTACCAATAAAATAGAAATAAAACATTTCTAACATTTCTACCAGTAAAAATAGTGTCTAGTTTCATATGAGCTTCATATTAATCACCACTGTGGAGTGAAACATGACAACGACATTCAATGATCAACATGGACACAACAAAACAGGAGGAAATTAAATGTTCTTGCCTCTGGGGAAAAAAGAGTTAATTAAGTGTTTTGTTATCCATTGAATCCTTGGAATAAAGTGTTTCTCATATCTTGTGGTATCTATTCAATTCAATTCAATTTATTCGTATAGTGCTTTTAACAATTCACACTGTCTCAAGTCAGCTTTACAGAATAGAAGTATAGAAATAGAATAAAATTTAAAGTTTATAATGAGGGGAAAACTCCATGAGATGATATAAGGAAGAAACATTGAGAGACTCAAAAGGGAACCTCATCCTCATTTGGGTCACACTGGGGTGTGTGATTATAAGCTGTTATAAATAATATATGCATCTACAAATGTGTACATCATAAATCCATACATCTGTTCATACTCGCTGTACCAAGCGTTTCAGTTGTTGCCACGTTTATATAAAACCCTCTTGGTTTTCAGCTTAAGATAAATCAAGTTTACGTCATGAAGATATTACCAGGAATCAGTCACTACAGACAATATCAATCCATGTATCACCATAAACATATATAAGATATAGCAGAATTTGATTAACACACGATTATTTAGTTAGCCTTTAGCTGTAATAAACTATTTCCCAAATTTGGCTGAAGCTTTATCCAAATTTCGGGGGAAGAATTTCCAGAAATTCATTAAAGTAAAGAATGAAAAAGGAGCTAAATAAAATTTAATTAAAATCACACCATAGTCTGTAGAGTTATTTCAGTTCTATTGATCAGTGTGATGTGTTCACTCCTGTTGGACAGATGATGGAGTGGCGCAGAAGTGGAGACGGCAGGAGTAATTTATCATTATGTAATCATTTAAGGCACGCGCTACCGTCTAACAGTCGTGACGTGTTAATAACCATTCGAATAACGTGTTCAAAAGAAAATGACATCTTATTTAAAAAAAAAATAAAACCGATCTAACGTTCCTTCCTTTCTTCCTTCCTTCTTTCAGTTCTTCCTCCTCCTGTAATAATCCTCCATTACGAACAATATTTCTATTTTGTATCTTTATTCTAACTCTAATTTTTTATTCTACTTTTATGACAGATGTAAAAAAGTACTGAGCGCGCTTGGCTAGGTGACAAATAATATTCGAATTTGTGTGAATTTAACAGCTCCGATCAAACAGAAATGGAGAAAAACAACGACAATCACAACAACAACAACAACAACAGCAAAAATGCACAGTCCTGATTGGTTGGCCAGGCATTTAAATATAGAAATTAGAAAAATCATTGCATCACATTTATTTGACATAGAATCTATTATAGTATTATCTACTATATATAAGCTTTGTTGTATGTTTATGTGTTATGTTTCTGTGTTATGTTAATCATCCATAATTAAGCGCTTGGAAAGCACTGGGAAATATTTCACCCCGAAATCCACCTCCTGTAGCTACACCACTGTTTCTACACAGCGTTAATCACCGGCCTTTCATTACATTTCGGCTTTGTTGCCGTGAGATCTGGCCTCTCTGATTAATCCGCTAATTGGTTCAAATAAGTCGTTTTCTCGACTAATTATGTTATTAACTGATTTTTTTTTCTTTTTGGGCAGAAAATAACCCCAAAATTGAGTGAGGCTCTTGACTTTTTTGTTATAATTATCCATAATAATGGGACATGATTATAACAATTATTTATTAAAGCTAACTTTTTATCAGGATGCTTTAGACCCCAACTGTCAGATTACAATATTTTATTATTATTGAATTATTTATATTTTAAGATGACAATATTCTATTATTATTATTGTTATTATTTTATAACAAAAGCTTTGAGAAAATAAAAGACTTTATTTTGTCACATATAAATTATAGCACAGTGGAATTATTTTCTTCAGATATCCCAGCTTTGGAGGTTGGGGGGTCAGAGCACAGGGTCAGACATGATACAGCACCCATAGATCAGTGAGGGTTAAGGGCATTGCCCAAGGGCCCAAGAGTGGCAGCTCAGCAGTGCTGGGGTTTGTACCCTGATGCTTCAATCAAAAACCCAGAGTCTTAACCACTGGAGCCACCAATACCATTGGGAGTGTATTGAGGGGAGGGAGGGGAGGGTTAGGGGTTAGTACGTTTGCCTCACACCTCAGAGTTGGAGGTTTGATTCCTGCCCTTCCTGCATGCACTCCGGCTACTCTGGTTTTCTCCCCAGTCCAAAAAGATGTGTGTTGGCTGATAGATAGGTGTGTGTGTGTGTGTGTGTGTGTGTGTGTGTGTGTGTGTGTGTGTGTGTGTTTGTGTGTGTGTACAGTATGTGCACTAGACTGGTCCCTCCCACGGTGTTCCCCAGTTTGTGTCCCCAGTCCTCTGCGATAGACTCCTGACTCTGTGACCCGGATACAGAATGAACAGCTCTGATAAATGTTTAGATCTGATCTTCCTCACTGCACTTCCTCACTGCTCACTCTGATAAAAAAAAAAAAAAACTTGAAACAAATAATAACTTCAAGCAAAGTAAGAACTATTCATTCACAAGACATTTTTAAAATGGCTGACATTCTGGTACGAACTTTAATTAGCAAGAATTCAAATGGGGCCAAGAGCTAATTTATGGCTCATTTTATTGTTTATTTCTATTGTGCAAGAAGCCTTTTTTAATTGCCCCTAAAATTCCATCTGCAGGCAACGGCTTGTGCTGGCTAAGCAAAAAGTCATCCTCGTCAACACACACGCTCACACACACGCTCACACACACACACACACACACACACACACACACACAGTAAGAAAAAAACACAAAGAGACACACAGGCAAACAAACACACTAAAACATACTCATAGAAACACACACACATGCACACACAAGCAAAGTAAACCACACACATATACACACACTCACACATACACACACGCACAACCACACTAAAAAATACACACACAGAAACAGCAACACATAAACACACACAAGTGAACACACAAACACATTAAGACACACAAAATGACACCATATACACACTTAAACACAAAAAACAATGCACACACAGTAAGACATGCACATACTCACAGGAACACTAACACACAAAGTAAAACACATGCATACCAACACACAACCACATCCAAACACACACACACACACACACAAGTGCACAAACACACACAAGTGCACAAACACACACAAGTGCACAAACACAATAACACACAAAAACAATACACGCAGTAAGACACATGCAAACACACACACACATGCATACAAACACACACACAACCACACACACGCACACACACTAGTGCACAAACACATGTGCACAAACACAATAACACACAAAAACAATACACACAGTAAGACACATGCAAACACACACACACACACACAAGTGCACAAACACAATAACACACATACACACATGCATACAGACACACACAACCACACACACACAAGTGAGCAATCACAAGTGCACAAACACAACACACAAAAACAATACACACAGTAAAACACATGTAAACACAGACACACACACACACACACACACACACATGCATACAAACACACATGCAACCACACACACAAACAAACCTTGCACCCTTATTAGACCACAAATCCTTTTTTGGTCACAGTGTTGTGCCAGTCCCAGAAATCTAGTCCAAGTTACACTCCAGAGCACGAGGCTCTCAGCGTGGACTGTAAATATTTATAAAGGCCAAAGCTAAACATTCACACTCATTCCGACACTGAGATCCATCATGGAAACTGTCACAGTGCTCCATCGCTCTCTCTCTCTCTCTCTCTCTCTCTCTCTCTCTCTCTCTCTCTCTCTCTCTCAGTCTGTTTCTCTTTCACTCCTCCATTCCTGCAGTATTTTATTCATGGTGTAGGTGTACAGGATAACTCCTCTTTTAAACCAAACTCTTTTTAAACCTGCTGCTCTGTGCTAAACAAAAAACAAGCGAGGGTCAGAAATGAATCGGACAGAAACCTGACGCTATAAATTCTAATGCGAGTGTGTTTCTATTCACTGGTAACAAATATTTTTAAATTTAAATTCTATTTATTTTCTATAACAAGGTGCTGGCTTAAATTTCATTTGTCTACCTGCAGATGAATGTGTGTAGTTTTTTTGTAGCTATTTGAAGAATTCTATCTAGTTGAATATGTTAGTAGATAAAATAAAATAAAAATAAAAATAAATAAATAAAAGATTGGAGATAAAAAATTTACTAAATCTAGATATATTTTACAAAAATAAATAATTTTTATTTAAATAATTATGAAACAACATTTTTTATTTACTTAAAAAAATTCCAATCTATTTTCATTTCATGCTTTTTTAAGTGAAATCTTCTTGACAGCAATGATAATTTTATTAATAAAACATTTTATAAATATAAACATATTGTTTATATACAGTATTAAAATAATACTGAATATTGCAAAAAAGTGTCATAACACAACAGCCCTAGGCGTTAAACAGCAAAGAAAAGAAGAAAAAACAAGAACTTAAAAAACAACACTTACACAACACTTAATTTTTTCATTTTTCAAAGCTCTTCAGATCTATATGCAAATCATGTTCATAAGCTATGCCCCCCCACTGGTGGAGAAAAGGGCTGCCCTCAACATCACTGGGCATGCTCAGTCAGAACCTCAAGTAACTCAATTTTAATCACTTTTCAGCTACCTTTAATGTAAGAATGTTAAAATTGCTTATGATTATTTTGTTTAAAATGTTTAATATTAATGTTGATAATATTAACATTCCAAAGTGGTAGATGTTATTCCCTCATTCCTTTCATTTTTTGCAAATAGAAGCAACTGCAGACTACAGGGCATCACACCAATGTGTTCCAGATGCCTACAACATACCAGCAAGTGGAAAATCATAGCTATGGATTTAAAAATAAATAAAGAAATTCAGCTTTCACTGGACTTTTGGCCTCAGATGGCATGAGAGTGAAGGGAAATTCTGCTTGCCATTTTTATGACTTCCCCATTGGAGTACATTTCAGATACAGGAACATTAAGGCAAATTTCTGGTACAGTGACTAAACACATGAGAATATTTTAGTTTGCAATTAAAACATGAATTACTCTATAAAAAAATCGCATTAGGATAAATTTTCTTCTGAACCAATCAGATTAATTATCTGTGTGTACATAATAGATTACTTGCTTGGGTAAAGTGCAAACATTTTTTTTCATTGATTTATCAATAGATTTTCTAACAAAGATTAATCTGTTGGGGATGTGGGTGTGTCCGCATCAGCAATACGACAAAGTTGAGAAAATTGTAGATTTTTTAAATACAGTGCGACTCCGTGCAGCGACTACCATTGGGAAGTAAAGCGTTAGTGATAAGACAGATGTTTATGATATTACCATTGTAACTTGTATTATAAACATGCAGCGATAAAGTCGCTGTATGTGTGAATGTGCTAGTTTCCTGTCTCACTGCTAGCGTGTAGACGTTATATCTACAGTAATAAGCTAATACAATTAAGCATAATCAGCTAGTTTTCATACCTGTTTTACAGAAGGAAATTATTGTCATATTATCCATGCCAAATGCAGGGATAGCATAGCAAACTAGGGATTCATTAGAATACAAGAACTATAAACACATGGAAACATCTGGAGATAACTAGATGACTGAAAAACAAAACTACAAACACAAAACTAAAAACACTAAACCAGTGACCAAAAACACGAGACAAAACCGGGAGCCAAACGCAGAGACACACGAGACAACGGGTGTAAATAGGGGTGGGAATCAGGAGCACATGGAACAAGAGCCCCCTGGTATTCTGGCAGAGAATTGTCCAAGCTATCTATCAAGTTTGAAACTGGGGCAAAAATAAACCGCTTTATGTATTAATAAACAATATGCCATACTTTATGTTCTTTTTTAATATTTGCCCTTTAACATTTTTCACATTTCTCAACAAAGTATATTTTTTCTTTAACAACCCAGAATACAGTATTTGGAGCAATAAATCATAATCATTTCCTTTAGATCTTGATGAAAAATCCAGTGAGTATAATATTAATACCACAGCAAGAAGATAAAGTCCCGCAGAGCTCAACTCTCATTAGTAACCACAACATCGCTTGGGTTCTTATTTACATAAGGTAAAAATTTATCACGTCGCCTGGCCCCGCCTACTTGATATTGTCATTGAAAATTCTCCTTCTTGTCATTGTATATCATGAATCATCTTACGTCATAAGACAGCAGCTTTTTCGCATTGCGTTAGAGTCCTGGTGAGGATTTAGTGGCTGTAGTAAGATTTTTACTTTGGCTTGTATGAAATCTAGAAAATGCAACTTATTAGATTGACCTGTCTAATTCAGCAATGTACACTGTTGTGTTAATGTAATACCACAAGCAGTTCAGACACAAACAGGTTGCACATCTGATGCTAGCTAGTGATAATTTCTTCTCTTATTTACAGCAGTCAGCTCTAACTCTAATTCCCCACTGACTTAACATCTATCTCTCAAGCAACCCCGAATTTTCACCTCAGATATCAGACCAAAACCAAAACCCGGATTTTTTGATTTACACCTAAACCCACACATTCATGAAGCTACGACAAATAACACACATAAAAATTCATTTGTCATCTAGCAAGCTACAAAAATGTCTAAGTTAACATGGCAGTTAACTAGTCTACTGTATGCTAGCTTTACAAAATCAATATCATTACTGAAAAACAAACTAAAGAAATTTTAAATGATGCTTATTTCGAATTAATTAATTTGTTGTGTTTACATGGGTTAGAAATTAGTTTTGTGTTAGCTAGCTACATTTTTTTTGTCATCATTAGTCAACTCCTTAGCTACACCTATTGTTCCCATAGCTAGTACCAATGTAGCTCTTTTGTTGAATTATTTTTCACGTGCTAGGTGTAGATATGATGTAGCTGTAGCTGTAGTTTTAGGTGCAGATAAGTACAAATAAACAGCATCATTTACACTTTAAATGCTTTACGAAAGAACAAAAAATCCACTGAAAAATCTTTAATGTCATTTCCATAAATTGAGTATCTAGCCGCTAAGAGGTCACACGCTCATTTAATTATTGACTTGCCTTGTCTAGTTGGCTAAACCCATAAGGATAGAGCCAGCATCAACTCTTGCGCTCTCAGTGTGAGGGACCTGCACATACACACTTTTCTCTACAGGGAACTCACACATGGATTTGGAAATTGCTAGAATGGCCTTTCCAAGCTTTTTGTCCATCCAGCTGACAGAATGGTTCCATCTCACACCTTCAGCAACATGCCAAGGGATGTGGCATGGCACAGTTGGCTTGTTATATGGAGAATTCTGTTATCATCTCTTACAATATCAGTATACTGTATATTAATAAGTTCACCAGAATAGCTGTCCACTTTCTCAACACTTTCTGTTTTTTTTGACATGGCAGTTGTAGGACTATTGGGTTTCCATACACCTGGATGTTTTTTGTGCAATGGAAGCTGAATGGAAACTAAATAACAGAAATAGGAAATAATGACAGAGATTTTTCAGATTATTCATTGTTGAAGTGGAAAAACTGGCCGGCATGTGGATAAAGAGAAATCGTGATGGAAATGATGATACAATGAACCTGGGATTCATTTACCTGGTGCTCATATTATTGCTCATTTGTGAATAATAGTAGCCGATGTTATAATCTAGCCATGGGGGTCACAGTCCAGTGACTTCTGTGCCGGTCCCAAGCCCGGATAAATAGAGAGGGTTGCGTCAGGAAGGGCATCCGGCATAAAACATTGCCAAATCTAACCATGCGAGTTGTCAGTAAGAATTTCATACCGGATCGGTCGAGGCCCGGGTTAACAACGACCGCCATCGGCGCCGTTGACCTACAGGGCGCCGGTGGAAATTGGGCTACTGTTGGTCGAAGGAGTAGAGGAGGGAGGAGAGTGCACAGACAGAGAGAGAAGAGGAAAGGTAAGAGTGTAGGACTGAGAATAGGGACTCTGAATGTTGGTACTATGACAGGGAAAGGTAGAGAGCTGGCTGATATGATGGAGAGAAGGAAGGTGGATATACTGTGTGTACAGGAGACCAAGTGGAAGGGTAGCAAGGCTCGTAGTACAGGAGCAGGATTCAAGCTGTTTTATTATAGTGTGGATAGTAAGAGAAATGGGGTAGGTGTGGTCCTGAAGGAGGAGTTTGTGAGGAATGTTCTGGAGGTGAAGAGAGTGTCAGACAGGGTGATGAGTCTGAAGTTAGAGATTGAAGGGGTGATGTTGAATGTTGTTAGTGGTTATGCCCCGCAGGTAGGTTGTGAGTTAGAGGAGAAAGAGAGATTCTGGTGTGAATTCGATGAGGTGATTGAGAGTATTCCCAAGGGTGAGAGAGTGGTGATAGGAGCGGATTTTAATGGACATGTTGGTGAGGGGAACACAGGTGATGAGGAGGTGATGGGCAAGTTGGGAGTTAAGGAAAGGAACCTTGAAGGACAGATGGTAGTAGACTTTGCTAAGAGGATGGACATGGCTGTGGTTAACACGTATTTTCAGAAGAGGGAGGAACATAGAGTGACTTACAAGAGTGGAGGTAGGAGAACACAGGTAGACTACATCCTTTGTAGAAGAGGCAATCTGAAAGAGATTAGTGACTGTAAAGTGGTAGTGGGAGAGAGTGTAGCCAGACAGCATAGGATGGTGGTGTGTAGGATGACTCTGATGGTCTGTAAGAGGAATAGGTCAAAGATAGAGAAGAAAACTAAGTGGTGGAAGCTGAAAAAGGAGGAATGTTGTGAGGAATTTAGACAGAAGTTGAGACAGGCTCTGGGTGGTCAGGTAGTGCTGCCGGATGACTGGGAAACTACAGCAGAAGTGATCAGGGAGACAGGGAGAAAGGTGCTGGGTGTGTCATCTGGAAGGAGGAAAGAAGATAAGGAGACTTGTTGGTGGAATGAGGAAGTTCAGGATAGTATCCAGAGGAAGAGATTAGCCAAGAAGAAGTGGGATATGGACAGGACTGAAGAGAATAGACAATAGATAGAGGGAGGTGTCTAAGGCCAAGCAGAAGGCATATGAAGAGTTGTACACTAGGTTAGACACTAGAGAAGGAGAGAAGGACTTGTACAGGTTAGCTAGACAGAGGGATCGAGATGGGAAGGATGTGCAGCAAGTTAGAATTATTAAGGATAGAGATGGAAGGGTGCTCACAAGTGAGGAGAGTGTACAGAGGAGATGGAAGGAATACTTTGAGGAGCTGATGAATGAGGAAAATCAGAGGGAAAAAAGAGTAGAAGGGGTGAACTCTGTGGAACAGGAAGTAGATAAGATTAGAAAGGATGAAGTCAGGAAGGCTTTGAAGAGGATGAAAAGTGGAAAGGCAGTTGGTCCTGACGACATCCCGGTAGAGGTCTGGAAGTGTCTAGGAGAGGCAGCAGTGGAATATTTAACTAGTTTGTTCAACAGGGTATTAGAAGGTGAGAGGATGCCTGAGGAATGGAGAAGGAGTGTGTTAGTGCCGATCTTTAAGAATAAGGGTGACGTGCAGAGATGCAGCAACTATAGGGGGATAAAGTTGATGAGCCATACAATGAAGTTGTGGGAAAGAGTAGTGGAAGCTAGGTTAAGGAAGGTGGTGGAAATTTGTGAGCAGCAGTATGGCTTCATGCCCAGAAAGAGCACAACAGATGCAATTTTTGCTCTGAGAATGTTGATGGAGAAGTATAGGGATGGTCAGAGGGAGTTGCACTGTGTGTTTGTAGACTTAGAGAAAGCGTATGACAGGGTGCCAAGAGAAGAGCTGTGGTACAGTATGAGGAAGTCAGGAGTAGCAGAGAGGTATGTCAGAGTGGTGCAGGACATGTATGAGAGGAGCAGGACAGTGGTGAGGTGTGCTGTAGGTCAGACAGAGGAGTTCACAGTGGAGGTGGGACTGCATCAGGGATCGGCTCTGAGCCCCTTCCTGTTTGCTATAGTGATGGACCAGTTGTCAGAGGAGGTCAGACAGGAGTCTCCTTGGACGATGATGTTTGCAGATGACATTGTGATCTGTAGTGAGAGCAGGGAGCAGGTGGAGGAAAACCTGGAGAGGTGGAGGTTTGCGCTGGAGAGAAGAGGAATGAAAGTCAGTCGTAGTAAGACTGAGTACATGTGTGTGAATGAAAGGGAGGGAAGTGGAACAGTAAGGTTACAGGGTGAAGAGGTGAAGAAGGTACAGGAGTTTAAGTACTTGGGGTCAACAGTCCAGAGTAATGGAGAGAGTGGGAAAGAAGTAAAGAAGCGAGTGCAGGCAGGTTGGAGTGGGTGGAGAAAGGTGTCAGGAGTTCTGTGTGATAGGAAAATATCAGTAAGAATCAAGGGGAAGGTGTACAGGACAGTGGTGAGACCGGCCGTGCTGTATGGTTTAGAGACAGTGACACTGAAGAAGAGACAGGAGTCAGAGCTTGAGGTAGCCGAACTGAAGATGTTGAGGTTCTCTTTGGGTGTGACAAGATTGGACAGGATTAGGAGCGAGTACATCAGAGGGACAGCCCATGTTGGACGTTTGGGGGACAAAGTTAGGGAGGCGAGATTAAGATGTTTTGGACATGCTCAGAGGAGGGAGAGTGAGTATATTGGTAGGAGAATGTTGGACATGGAGCTGCCAGGCAGGAGGCAAAGAGGAAGGCCAAAGAGGAGGTATATGGATGTAATTAATGAGGATTTGAAGCTAGTGGGTGCAAGTGTTGAGGATGCAGAAGATAGGGTTAGGTGGAGAGAGATGATTCGCTGTGGCGACCCCTGAAGGGAAAAGCCGAAAGAAGAAGAAGAAGAGAAGAGTAGACGATGTTATAACAAATAATAAAAATCACTTAGAACTGTTCTATAAAAATAAGTACTATACAATAATAATGAATTTGTTTATTAGCATCAGAAAGGTTCTAATCAATTATGTGTGTTTAGTATGTTTTTGAAGAAATGTCTTTATAACATGTAACAAAGCATACATAATGCCTTATTACACCTGGTATAAGGTTCAGTAGTGATTATAGTCATACATGTCATGCTGTATGAAATGTCTATCATGTCAGGTTACATCATTTAAATAACAGTTTCTTGTGCATCTGTTGTGCAAGTGAATTAGCTGTTGCTATAGAAACGATAACTTATCAGGACTTGCGCATTATATGCATTATAATATTTCTGATCTTCATTGCAGAAAAACTATAATAGCATTTGTCGTGCTGTAATGCAGTCACCCTTTCCTTAGTATTGTCTCTGTATAAATTTGTTCTCTTACTGTACAAATATTCGAGTGAGGCTGTGAGACTTGGTTCTCATTTAAAGTACATACGCCGAAATATACATCAAACCCAACTTGAGAAGATTTTAGTGTTGCTATGTACAAACTTTATTATGAGCCAGTCTGAGATTTGCTGAGGTAATAAAGACCATAAATAACTCTCGGAGGAAAAGGTATTAAAAATAAAGTAATGGCCTAATAACATAAAACTATGTTTTACAGTTTTTAATATGTGAAAGATATTACTAGACATTTATATTTATTTTTTACACTAATCATGAGTGAAGTCATTCAGCAGCAGGTTGGTGTGCCTCATATAGCTTGCTTAATCTATAGGTTACGATATAATCCAATTTCAGTGTAAACCCATAACAGGAGACAAAATATAGTCACTATGCTTAGGAATCATATGATTTTTTTAATGTATTTTTGATGCACCACGTGTGTTTCATGTGTGCAAGGCAGCAGAGCTAATATCATTATACAGGGTTGCCAGGTTTCAGAAAAATCTCCAGTGCAACTACATTTTAAAATCTAGTTTAGAGAACAGGATGCATTATTATACATGAAAGTGGGTGGAGCATCAGAAGCTGAGATTAAACTTCCACTCTACATATGCACACTTTCCTACATTTTTTGCTATTACACTTAAATCGGAGCATCGGTCTAATTGACGCTATGATCGCGCAACTGAGTTTGAATCATAACATAATGGTGTGAAAGAGAATTTATAAAATTTTAAATTGTCCGTTCAACTGCTGATTACAGGGCTGAAAGCTGCCTTGGAAGCACATGGTTAAGTAGATGTGCTATCGGTCTCCAGCCTTTGACCCTTTTCAATATGCTGACTGGTTACTCAATCACTTTTTAATATCCGCTCCCTCTGACTGACCTCTCACTCACCTCCTTGTCTTCCTCTGGTCCCTGTTTCATTCCGGTAAGGTCATTTTTTTCATTTCTGATAAGGTCACTTTCGAGATGCATTCGTTTATGCATATTGGACCAGGTTTAGTGACAGTAAGAGTCAGTATTTTGGCTCAGTCTTCAGATCTTCAGCATATTGCAGACTAATATACAAATTCAATGAATCAACATAATCATTCACACCACACAATTTCTTGTTTGAAGACGGAATGTTTCATGTTGTTAAATCAAAATATTATATTGCAACATTAAGTCTGCAAGAGATTTATTACACGACTTATTTCTCTAGAGAAGTATTTGGTCATGGTATCCCTTTCCTTGAAAAAATAAATCATTCAGCAGTAGTCAGGAAATAGAAGGAAATAAAAGTACATTAATGGACACAAAATAGTGATCAGTGATTGGTCATAGGAAGCAATTGTGAACAGTGATGAGCTATTGAGAAACAATGGTGACCAGTCATTGGGAACAATAGGGGACGGTGACTAGCCATGGGAAACAACAATGATCAGTGATTGGTATTTGATCAGTGATATAAACCAATGAAGATCACTGATTGGCTTTTAGAAACTGTGGTAATCATTGGTTAGTCATACGGAAAAATAGTGATCACTGATTGGTCATTAAGAACAATGGTGATCAGTTATTGGACATTGGGAACAAAAGTGATCACAGATTAGTCATTGTAAAACAACAGACAAAACAACAGACAAGAACTAATGATGAGAAACAATGGTGATTGTTCAAGGGGAAGAATGGTGATCATTAACTGGATGTTGGGAAACATTGAAAACCACTGAGAACATTGGTGATCACTGATTGGTCATTGAGAACATTGGTGATCAGTGATTGGTTATTGAGAACATTGGTGAGCAGTGATTGGTCATTGAGATCATTGGTGATCAGTGATTGGTCATTGAGAACATTGGTGATCAGTGATTGCTCATTGAGAACATTGGTGATCAGTGATTAGTCATTGGGAATATTGGTGATCACTGATTGGTCATTGAGAACATCGGTGATCACTCATTGATCAATTGGGAGCAATGGCTGGCACAAGTCAAACTCAGTCAGCTTTTACACTCTAATGGTGAGTCAATCAAACGTACACAGTAAACTCACACATTCACCACATTATATATATGCTGGAGAGTTTTATCACATGAAGGACAGTCGCTAACATCAGTTGAAAGTTCCATTTCTTTTTAACATAAAATCACTAAAGAAGTCCAAAAAGTCACCAAGTTGTAGTCCAGCATTGTATAAGATTTCTTTATCGTAATACACCATAATATTCTGTAGATTCTTTAGACACTGAGTGTAAATGCTACATGCATAAAATCCTGGAAGAAACCCACTCACCCCTGTACTGTATATTATAGAGTCTATGCTGTGAGTAATGGGAAAGTATCAGGACCCTGCAAATAACTGCAGCCTGGCTGTGAATTTTCACTGCAGAGGGTGAAGCCAGGCCAGGGTGCTGAGCAGTGCATCACGGGATGCATGAGATCAGCTGCTGAATCGCTGAAGTGTTACTGCAAGCAGACAAAGAATGGCTGCCCTCTTGTCCTTGGTGTTCCTGCCTGCCTTAATTATCACATAACAATCACTCAGAGATTAGAGTATGTGCAAAATCATTGGCTGTCACTTCATAACCTCTTATTACATGGTTTCACTTTCCATTCACACTTCTGCGAGCATGTGCATGTGCGCAGACAAGACAGGGACTGAGCTGTTTGTGACAAACTGAGAAGATAATAATCTTGATACCACAGTCATGCTGTAGTCTCAAATCTGATTGGTCTAATTGGGTAAATTTTCGAAACCAGCAGGTAAACAATAAATTTTTTAGAGCTAACAAAATTAACCAGTCAAAAATGGGTTGTTCAAAAAAAAAAAATAGATAACTGTTGAGGAAGTGATGGTTTTTAGAAGGAGATGATTCAGTAAGGAGTCTCGTGTGGAAGAGTCTCAGGTTATTTTCATATCTAATGGCAGAAAACATCTTGCAACAACAAACTTGAAAAAAGACATGCTTGAATGATATGAAACAGATTTGTTTGTTTAACTTTGGCAGAAAGACAAGCTGGATAAAACATTACATACCGATTAAAAAAGGTCATAATGGGCGTGGTCTAATATTCCAATGAGAATGGTCTGACTGACATCTCGCATTTAGTTACAGTTGCTATTGGGAAAAAAATGTAGAATTAACCTGCTCTCTAGGTTAGCTTTTGCTCGCTATGTTAGCGTTTGCTTGCTAGGTTAGCTTTCAGATGCTAGGTTGCTCAAACTGAATTAGATTACTCAAGCAGGGAATGAATAACTGGGATGAACGTACACTATGAGTCCTGTGATTGGTAAAGGAAATGTTTACACCATTATTACTCCAAAGCCTAGCCCCACCCACTTTATTTTAACATTTTAGAAATTATACTATTTCAAATATTGGGAAAACAGCAGTCTTTGTGCCACATATTCAATCCACAAGACCAGTATTAAATTCATTACAAGGCAATGATGTGTTAAGGTTCCCTGGAGCCTTAAGGTTATGGTATAATGAACACTGTGAATGTTCTTAGCTAATCTTATATATTTGTTCCTATAATACAGAAATTTTTTTTTTTCTGATTAGAAATCTGTGTACGATCCCCAAGGTCCTCCCACATCTCCCAACTGCTTTCCTTGACTCGCCTCTGAATCCAATTCAACAGATGGCATACTTATAACTAATTCCCCTCTGAGCAAATAGCAGAACGGGTCACGTGGCTCTCGGAAGATGCTGGTTAGCCATGGCTTTAAAACAGAAGGAAGCTTTGAACACGTTGGATACGATGATTGAAAGTGTGTTTGCTCAAGATGACAGCGCACATTAGGCAAAACCCAAACTAGTTTATGAACAGCATCTGTGAAGTGATCTACTGTGCATGTAAATACAGCTAGACAAGTAGACAAGCTTTACAGCAACGGGGAAATATGAACAACAAACGACGCCCCGAGACAAGTACACGGCATCAAGCACGGTGCTTTTAACTTTTAGTTTGCAGCCTGCAAGATGTTAATGAAAATCCCTTGACTGAAGTTAAAAGCGAAACTAATAGCACCCTGCAGTCATGTTGCTCTAATTGGTAAAGTAAAAACAGAAAAGAAAATAGATTCTTAAACAGAGAGAGAGAGATAGAGAGAAAAAAATCTTAAGGGACACTCAAGTCAAGCAGGAAAAGGTGTGTGGTTCTCACCTGATTTCCTCAGAGTCCTCCCTCTGAGCCACTCTTTCGTTCTTTCTGTCTCCGTGGTTCCTGTCAGACAGTAACGAAGCACCAAATAGCCCAGGGACGAGGGAAAACCACTCAGCGTGCGTAAGCGGTATGCCGTGCAGTGTGTTGTGGGAAGGCTATGGCCAATTCCTCCGCTTTCTTTCTCTCTCACTCTCTTTCTTCTCTCCTTCTGTCTCTCCCCCCTACCTCCCTCCTTCGTTTGCTATCTCTCCAGAATTAGCCTCTACACTACTGCCACCAATGCTGCTCAGGTTTCTATAGCAACACCCTCTCTCTCTCTCTTTCTCTCTCTCTCTCTCTCTCTCTCTCTACACCTCCATCATTTGCTCGCAGTCTTTCCAAAGGAAGCAGGACCAGACCTGTTGCCACATTTTTTCCCTACTTCTGTTCAACTTAAAAAAAATAGGAACTGAAGGAAATATACGTGTGAGTAGAAGCAAATGAAGAGACGATAAAAAGAAAGTGCGTCCTAAATGGGAAGGGCAAATATTCAGGCCACCATGTCAGCACTCTGCTGCTTACTTTAACAGTCTTAACCCCACGCTAATCAGCACCCTGGCATCTGTTTCTACCTACTACTGGGCCCCTGTGCTGTTTGCAGGCACACACACACACACACACACACACACACACACACACGCTAAGGTTTGCATTTAAACGCAGCATGTCTTTGCAATTTTATGGAGGTTATGTAGGACCATTTTACATTATACACTGACTTAGAATGGCACGCTGTATTGTTTGCTGCATAATTTGTATAGTTAGTCACAGTGACACACACACATACGCTCACACACACAAACACACACACAATTTTTTAGCACTTGGAAGAGACCTTGGGTTGAGTTCCAGGAATCGGGTTTTGGTTGCTCTTACCAGCACTCAGCTGCTTCCTTCCCCCTTCTCAGTTCAGTCTGTTGGAGAGTGATAATACCACACACACACACACACACACTTGTATTGTGTTACTATAGAAATTGGAATTCAATCAATAAATAATGTATATTAAACATAGATTAGAAATAGCAAATTAAAGGTTTTTAGGTCTGGGAAAAAATTATAAAATATCAGTACATGACACAAGGACTCCTGAAAATGTGTTTTACAATAAAAACAAAGCTAAAACAAATTTTATCTTGGCATGTATAAAAGAATCCTGCTATGAACAAACAAAACAACCCAAAAGCCACCTGAATTTGGGTTAGTCAGCATACAGATATCATTCATTCATTCATTCATTCATCTTCTACCGCTTATCCAAACTACCTCGGGTCACGGGGAGCCTGTGCCTATCTCAGGCGTCATTGGGCATCAAGGCAGGATACACCCTGGACGGAGTGGCAACCCATCGCAGGGCACACACACACACTCATTCACTCACGCAATCACACACTAGGGACAATTTTCCAGGGATGCCAATCAACCTACCATGCATGTCTTTGGACCGGGGGAGGAAACCGGAGTACCCGGAGGAAACCCCCAAGGCACGGGGAGAACATGCAAACTCCACACACACAAGGCGGAGGTGGGAATCGAACCCCGACCCTGGAGGTGTGAGGCAAACGTGCTAACCACTAAGCCACCGTGCCCCCGTACAGATATCATAGACAAATTAAATATAACACAAAAAAATTAATTCATTACTGGTACAGGTTCCCGAAATTAAAACGTCTACACAGACATAAATAAAAGAACTATGTGATAGACATCTTGTGGCTTCACTAACTCTAATTGAATGGCTCGAACTAAATGAAATTTTAATCATTGTTTGTCGTTGTCGGATATGCGGTAGAAAATGAGTGAAAGAGTGAGTGAGTGTTTGTCATTGTTAACTGGGTGAATCCAATCCTCTTTAATTTAACCTAAACCTTATGATAGCCCTAAAATTAAACTTTTTTATCTGCAACTTTAAATTCAGTAACATAAACTTTAACCTCAGTCACCTTAAACGCAATCCTACCTTTATTCTCTAACCTTAAAATAACTGTAACCTCAGTAACATTAACCTCACTAACCAAACCTTAACTAAGGGTTCCGTGGGATGTGGTAGCTCAGTGGTTAAGGTGTTCGACTACTGATCAATAGGTCATTGGTTCAAATCCCAGGTCAACCAAGTTGTCACTGCAGGGCCCCTGAGCCAGGCCCTTAACCCTCAATTGCTCAGGTGTTAACCATAACCTTAAGTAACTAATCCTTAATTTCAGTAGGCAGAACCTTAGTCCTAGTACATCTAATGCCAGTAACTTTAACCATGATCTCAATAACTTTAACCTTAATCACAATATCTTTAACCTTAATCTCAGTAACTTTAATTCAATTCAATTCAATTCAAGTTTATTTGTATAGTGCTTTTTACAATGGACATTGTCTCAAAGCAGCTTTACAGAACATAAACATAGAACAGAAGATAAACATAGGGAGTAATATAAAGAATTAATATAATAAAAATTCAAAATATATATAGTTCACAGTGTGTATGTATGTATGTATGTGTATGTATTTATCCCCAATGAGCAAGTCTGAGGTGACTCAGGCAGCAGTGGCAAGGAAAAACTCCCTTAAATTGGTAAAGGAAGAAACCTTGAGAGGAACCAGACTCAAAGGGGAACCCATCCTCATATGGGTGACACTAGATGGTGTGATTACAAATATACAGTCAGACAAGTGTTGTATTGGTGTAGGGATCACATGGAGTTCACATCTCCTCTTAGTATCACAGAGTCCAACTGGAGCTGGTAGATCTTTAGATGTCTCAGGATTCTCACAGAGTTGGCCTCATCTCAGTGGAGGTACAAAAACTTCATCGCACGGAAGACGATCGGAGCTGGTACAATGTCTGGGTGTCTCGGCATGGGTAGAAAAAAGAAGAGGGATTAACATATCTGCTGTTCATAAAAATGTGCAAGTCTAGTGTAATAGTGCACAATATAATGGGATGTGTTATGTGTACACCTGACTAAAGAGATGAGTTTTTAATCTACATTTAAACTGGGAAAGTGTGTCTGAGCCCCGAACACTATCAGGAAGACTATTCCAGAGTTTGGGAGCTAAATAAGAAAACGCTCTACCGCCTTTAGTAGACTTAGATATTCTGGGAACTACCAGAAGTCCTGAGTTTTGTGATCTCAGAGAGCGTGAAGGATTGTAACCTGTTAGAAGACTAGTTAGATACGTGGGCGCTAAACCATTAAGAGCCTTGTATGTTAGTAGCAGCAGTTTGTAATCAATTCTAAACTTAACAGGTAGCCAGTGTAGAGATGATAAACTTGGGGTTATATGGTCATACTTTCTTGTCCTAATGAGAACTCTGGCAGCTGCATTTTGGACTAACTGTAGCCTATTTATTAAAGATGCAGGACAACCACCTAGTAATGCATTACAATAGTCCAGTCTAGAGGTCATGAAGGCGTGAACTAGTTTCTCAGCATCAGAGACAGACAGGATGTTTCTCAGCTTGGCAATATTTCTAAGGTGAAAGAAGGCTGTTTTTGTGGTATGGGCGACATGATTTTCAAAGGACAAGTTGCTGTCTAATATAACACCCAGGTCTTTCACTGTCGAGCTACTAGTAACAGTACATCCCTCTAATTGGAAGTTAAATTGTGAGAGTTTCTGTGTACTGGTTTTTGGACCTATAAGTAGTATTTCTGTCTTATCAGAGTTTAATAACAGAAAATTACAGCTCACCCAGTTGTTTATCTCTCTAAGGCATTGAGTTAATTTGGACAATTTAGTTATTTCATCTGGTTTTGATGAGATATATAACTGTGTGTCGTCAGCATAGCAGTGGAAACTAATCCCATGTCTTCTAATAATGTTCCCTAATGGAAGCATGTATATCGAGAAACTGGTTTATAACTGGTAGTAAACTGGAGGGTTCACCATCTAATTCTACAAAATGGTATCGGTCAGACAGGTAGGATCTAATCCAACTTAAACCTTGTCCATGAATACCTGTGTAATTTTGTAAATGATCTAGGAGAATGTTGAGATCTATAGTGTCAAATGCTGCACTAAGGTCAAGTAGAACTAATAGTGACATACAGTCTTGGTCCGAAGCTAAGAACAGGTCATTTGTGACTTTCACAAGTGCAGTTTCTGTGCTATGGTGGGGCCTGAAACCTGACTGAAACTCTTCGAGGATATTGTTCTCCTGTAAGAAGGAGCTCAGTTGAACAGACACAACCTTTTCAAGTATTTTAGACATAAACGGAAGGTGTGAAATAGGTCTGTAATTTGATAGTTCATTTGGATCTAAATTAGGTTTTTTGATGAGTGGCCTAATAACTGCCAACTTGAAAGACTTACAGTAGGGATGTAAACTAAAGATAGCGAGGAGTTAATAATATAAAGGAGAGGCTCACCAGCTTTATTTAACACTTCTTTCAGTAATTTAGTTGGAATGGGGTCTAGTGAACAAGTTGTTGATTTAGCTCAAGTAATAAGCTTATCTAGCTCTTCCTGTTCTGTACTTGCAAAGCAATGTAGTTGTGTGTCTAGAGCCTTAGGTGAGACTGGGTCACTAGTTGTTCTCATATGTTGAGTGTCACCTATTTTATTCCTGATACTTTCGATTTTATCAGTGAAGAATCTCATAAAATCCTCACTACTGAACTGTGATGGAATAGTGTGATCAGATTTCTGGTGTTTTGTTAATCTAGCCACTGTGCTAAATAAAAACCTGGGATTGTTCTGGTTATTTTCTATGAGTTTGCTCAGGTGCTCAGCCCTGGCAGCTTTTAGAGCCTGTCTATAGTTGGACATACTTTCCTTATACGCAATTCTAAAAACCTCTAATTTAGTTTTTCTCCACTTTCGCACGAGGTTACGGGTCTCTCTCTTGAGGGTGTGAGTATGACTATTATACCAAGGTGCAAACGTTTTATCTCTAACCTTCTGTAATCTGATTGGGGCAACTGTGTCTAATGTGCTAGTGAATATAGCGCCTATGCTGTTAGTAATTTCATCTAGATCGTCTGTGTTTAAGGGTACAGTAAGAAGTTGAGACAGATCAGGCAGGTTATTTGTGAATCTGTCTTAAGTGGTCGGAATAATAGTTCTACCGAGTCGATAACGTGGTGAGACACAGTTAGTGTGTACATTATGAGGTAATGGTCTGTGATGTCATCACTTTGAAGAATGATATCTATATCAATGACATCTATTCTGTGTGATATTATTAAATCTAGTGTATTATTATGACGGTGAGTTGCTCTAGTGATGTTTTGAACTTTAACCATAATCCAAGTAACTTTAATCTTATTCTCAGTAACTTTAAACATAACCTCACAAACCAAACTTTAAGCACATTAACCTTAACTTTAATCTCAGTCATTTGAACCTAAACCTCAGTAACCTTAACTTTCATCTTGGTAATTTTAACAATAATATCTGTAACCAAAACCTTAAAATCAGTAACCTTAACCTTAATCTCAGAAATTTCAGCCATAATCTCAGTCACTTTACCCTTAATTTCCGTAACCAGAACCTTACACTCATGAATGATTCATTCAACCTGTTCATCTGAAGGACAATTCACCCAGAAGTCTATGAGCAAAAAAGGTATGAGGAAAGAAAACATAAAAACTAAATCAGTCTCTAGGTTAGTGATGTAAAAAATATTTAACAAAACACTATATTTTTTGTTAAACTGAACACATTAATTGTAGATTTATTAGTAGGATACTTGTTAAAAAAAGAATTTTAATTTAAAAAACCTGACCCAAACCTCATGAACCCTAATCTTAATCTCTGGCACTATTTTTGCATGAAAAATCATCCTGCAAACCAAACACAAAATTCATGAATACTTAGACAATACTAGCATGTTTCTCTTTATAAATGCATGAATAATTCCTGCTAGCTGTTTATTTATTCAGAGATAAATATTGAAAGCTGGCAATGTGATGACCTCAAGGTGTGTTTAAAAAATGGCACCAGAGAATAACATGAAGCCAAGTGTTAAATTATGTAGCACCATGCGCACGTGACCTCACACTCATTGAGGGATCGAGGGAAACCCTTGATCACCATAGCAACTGCTTCCACTCGTTCTTAATCACAGTAATTAACACAAGACTTTCCTGTTCCTACATGTTTAGATGATTATAAAGTTTATGAGATGTTTGTGTTGGCTGACTACATGCATGTGGTGTGCGGTTTCACATACGTCTTATTCCCTGAACCTGTAAAAGAAGACGTTGGTGGTCTTAGATTGTATCTTCGCCATACGTTGTTGTGTTTTATCTAGAGCGACTTTCCAGGATGCAAGACTTGTCAACAAGCTAAATCTTTACTTGGAAGGAAAAAATGCACAGAAACTGTGTATAATGATGTAATGTAGCACAACACTTTTAATAAGGGCAAAAAAAAGAGGAAAAAGAACCAAAACGTCAAATACAGGCGTAGGTCAGGCGATTAGGTCTAATGGAGTAAACGAGAGCAAAGCAAACACAATAATATTCAGCAATAATCCAAAAACCAGAACAATAAACAACGCAAATGGCTTGGTAAAGTCGAGAAAGTCGAACAATTACTCTGAGAGACGTGGCAGTCTCTCTTGGTGAGTTTTGTAGACCGTTGTATTTAGCATGTTGGGTGCACATACTTTATTATTATTTGTAGTAGTAGTATTAGTATTATTCAATACATATACTGTAGTACATGTTCTTCCAACATTGCACAGTTCTTTCTCGGTTTTTGCTGCGCAGTGCTATACAAACAAATATAAAGAAATAGACTGAAGGAGAAAATCAAGGGGAAAAAAATATTAATATAAAAATATAAATGGCAGCACTGTTAGCATGTGGTTAATTCAGGACCTGACAGTACCAAGATCAGCTACATCACTTGGGGTCAGAATTGGTCTGTGTGTAGCATATATATGTGTGTGTGTGTAGTTGTGTAGTGTATGTACAGTAAGGGTTTGTGAATTTTTTTGTGTGTGTTTTATCAATCAAAATACATTAAAATGGATTTTCGTGCAGCATATATACAGTATATACACAGAATTGGTCTGTGTGTAGCATATATATGTGTATGTGTGTGTGGTTGTGTATGTCAAAACCTGCTTATGGGTTTGTGAAGCAGATTTGTGTGTGTGTGTGTTTGTGTATGTCAAAACCTGCTTAATGGTTTGTGAAGCAAGTTTATGTGTGTGTGTGTTTGTGTTTGTGTATGTCAAAACATGCTTAAGGGTTTGTGAAGCAAGTGTGTGTCTGTGTGCGTGTGTATGCACACCACCACCTGCGACCCCTTCAGCCTCCTGAAGCTCCTGTCAATCACACGTCCCAGCAGGGACTCTCATCGATTCTACAGTCCATCCCGTGCTCTCCCTCTTCCCACTCTGTCTCTCTTCCCCCTCACTTTCTTTCTCTCTTCCTCCCTCCTACATCTCTCCTTCACTCAGACCTTGCATGGCATTCAGACCGTGGGTTTGTCACAAGGCCATAAATACAATAAACTCAGGCAGGAGCTTAACAAGGAATCAAAGATGCTTTCATAAGTCTTTGAGATGGTCTGAAAAAAAACTTTGATTTATATCTGAGCCTCTTTTTTTTCTCCCTAAGAATACGATTAGGTTTGATGAAAATTAAATCAGGATGAGACGTACAGAGAGCAGAAGAGCTGCAATCTCTGCTCTATCAGAAAAGGGTGTAATAAGAAAGCTGTCGTTTTGCAGGAAGATTTCTAATCAAGTATCTGCTGAAACTGAAAACCTAGAGTGTTACGTCTTCTAATGGGTTTAGCGCTCACAAACCGAATCATCCTGCGCGTTCATCTTTATAAGCGCTAGGATGAAGATGATTCGTTTTTCCTCTTCTTTTTCTTCCAAACGATCCTAGACTCACAGGATTCTGTGTCCTTTTTCCTTAGAAGGTCAACCTGATTGCACAGAGCGAGGTTTTCTGCAGCAGACAAAGTGAGAGCAGTTCCGTTCAGCGAGCACTGAGACATGCGGTTTCCTTCTTTGACAAGCAAAATAAATAAAAAATGTTCGTAGCCATGCTGAAAAAGCATCTCGATGCATTTCTACGCCTTCAAATCAAAACCAAAAACATATTCTTTATTTATTATTTGTAACCTGTTTCTATATTTGTAACAATTTTTGTATTTTGCGTATGTAGCACTTCGGGCATCATGTTCAGCGAGGGCGAAAGTGGATGGGGACAATTTAGTATAAAAAGTGTTACAAACACAAAAACCAATTCTGTGAACTATTTGAATATAAGGGGGAAAAAGAACGAAGACTAAGGGTCAGGCTGTGGCACACAGGACAAACACTATATGGCAGCAGCGGCAGCAATGTCGACAATGATGACGACATCAATGACGATGGCTACAACAACAATGACGGCACAGGATTTAAGTATTTGTGCTAATTAGCTGGAAACATAGAAGAGTGTGAATGATCATTGGAGATATGTGACATGGACAAGTGATGTGCTGTGGCTGATGGGTAATGTAGTTAAAGCTTGATTCTAGCATGACCCTGACATTGGGTGACTACAGATGATTTAATTGTGGACACAAAGAACATGCAAACTCCATCCACACACACATGGTGGAGGTTTGGATTCAGACACCAAACCCCAGAGATGTGAGGCAGATGTTCTAACTACTAAACCACTATAACACGTCTTAATTAATGTGTGCTATAAATAAGTAAAAAAATGGATTCCAGGAATATAAGATTTCTGTAGTATTACAGTGTTCTATGTTTCTTCTGTCTTCTTTAAAGACCCAACCAAATTTTTTTTTAGGTATTCGCAATGCAATTTCCTGTTCCTCTGCTGCACAGATTCCATTAAACATATTGAGACTTGATATCATACTTAAGGGCATTCGTAGCAACAAAGAGTAACAAAATGTAATGTGGAGGCCAAATAAAACGTTCCTCCCACCATCAATCCAAGCTCTGGAGCCATCGTATCCATGGGAACGGGCGACGGAAATAAGATTGATTGAAGAAATTTCTGTTGACAGATAATGATGAGATTGCTCGCTCCAGGGAGAACATCAGACGGGGAAAGACCCAGGTGTTTCTTACGCATACCAATGTTTGTAGATGTAGCTCAGTGTTTTCACGTGTTTTCATAAAAAAATTCTGTTATTCAGGAATATTGTGGACAAGTGGCTTGTTTGACTAAAAAGTCCAATCAATTTAAATAAACTTTCCTGAAGATCATGAACAGAAAAGCAATCTGGGCTGTTCACGTTCACTGTGTTTAACCCTCAACTTTACCCCGGGGCAGAGGAACCTTCCACATGTGCTAACGGGGTGAGCATGGATTTTTACCCGGGGATATGAAGCCCTCCTCAAAAGCAGACTGTGGTGTTACAGTGTGGTGTGTAGTGTGAAAAGAATTTCCTCTGAGATAAATGATCTATCTATCTATCTATCTATCTATCTATCTATCTATCTATCTATCTATCTATCTATCTATCTATAAAAGGCCATGTTCAATCAAACAAATAAAAAAAAACAAAATTTTTTTTTTCCTTCAAACAAAAAGCGTTTGGGGAAAAAAAATTATGCCAAATTTTGTCAAAAAGAGTGCTAATTAGAACAAAGATGAGATTATTTTTAATTAATCCATCTCTATATGCTCTTTAGCACAAACCGGATGGCAGATTCAGAAATCTACTTTTTAAGAAACTGACGGAAAAATTTGCCTGAAGTTTGATATCAATGATCTATGTTGAAATTTGCTATAAAAAAGGTTTAAAAAATGACAAAGCTTTGATAGATAACAATGCCTGCTCATGTGCAGAACAGCAAGACTTCTTTTAATTAATTGTATGATTAATGCATTTTTTAAGCAATTTTTCAATAACCTGTTTTTCTCACTGATATTAAATGCCAAATTTATCCAAACGTGGTTGGTGTTAAGGATGAAATATGCAAATGAGCAGGAGGTTAAAGCCAGGGTTTAGAAATCTACAGTGTGAAATGTCAGATTATGTAGACCCAGGATTAATCCTGGGTAAAGTATGTGTGTAACACTGTGAAATAATAAATAGTAAACAAATATATCCCAGGATTTTGTTTAACCAGAGATTACAACTATCCAGGGAATGTATTCCAACTGAGAAAAGATTTTTTTGTGTTTTTTATATAATCCTCTAGCTACTATGTACTATGTATGTATACTATATAATACTCTAGCTACTAATAGCTTCTAGCTATTTATGTCATTGTGTTCGGCATCAATCCAAAAAAAAAAAAAAAGGATTGTCCAGACCAGCAGTGCTGCCTCGCTAAACGCTAACTAGTCAAATATCCACAGAGATGTGACAAGGCTGAATTTACTGCTGTGCATCACATCTTCTTAATTTCTTGCAGATGGTGTGAAAGATGCTTAATTCCGTAGCGACACTACAACTAAGCCAGACCTCACCATGGAAACGATAAAAGAAAATGCTTAGAACGTTGTCTAACGATGCCGTTAGAGATTCATCTGCTTTAAAACTGTGTTGTTGTTGTTTTTTCCCCCTGAGACAAAAGATAATTATTACTTGCAGTTCTAATTTTAAAAATGAGTTCAGTCCGATTTGATAACAGAGAGGAGCTATTTCTAAACTCGTCAAGATTTCTAGTCAAGATGTTTCGTGTGGTTACAAATCAAGCTCATGATTTTTCACAGACGTCTTGAGAAAAAAAATATAAAAAGAATAGGAGCCGTGATAGGAATTTTGACCTCAATACCTTACAAGAGGTGAAAAAAAGATGTTCGATTTCAAAAATCTATTTTGAGGTTCAGGGGTACTTTAGATATTAGTAATGGTGGTTTATCTTAAATGAATTCTGAGGTAAAGCTCCTTTCCCCCCCTCTCTTTCTCTCTCTCTCTCTCTCTCTCTCTCTCTCTCTATATATATATATATATATATATATATATATATATATATATATATATATATATATATATATATAAATATAGACAGCATTGACATTTGACATCTTGGTTTTATCTTTAATAGGTTTAATAGACCATCTTAGAGGGTGTGTCTGTGTGAGATTGACACCATACGTGTGTGTGTGTTGTGTGTGTTGTGTGTGAGCACACAATCAGGGTTGTTATGCAGCCTGAGCAAGCATGACTTTATCTAGAGGCAGCAGAGTTAAGATTTATTATACTTGTAAGGTCCATTTTGTTTTAGGTGTGGCCCATATTGGTCTCCGCTCTGCCTCGCATTTTTTTTACTCCAGGTAGCCAGGCTGACGGGCTCTTTATCATATTAATGAGGTCGTTATGGTCCAGGCCACCAGCAGACAGTGTCTGCCCTGAGTGCCAGGCAGGGTAATTCAATAAACAGAGGGAAAGAGAGAGAAAGAGAGAGTGCGTGTGTGTGTGTGTGTGTGTGTGTGTGTGTGAGAGAGAGAGAGAAAGAGAGAGAGAGAGAGAGAGAGAGAGAGAGGGGTGACGACGACATGATGAGACAGAGACTTAGAATCTTTTGTGTCTAACATAAATCCTCACAAAGAGACCTCTATCTTGACACTCATACTACATCAAGCCTTATGTCTGGATGCTAAATATTAATATTAATATAAAGGACAGAAGAAAAAATCCTTCTCAGTTATTAATAATAATAATAATAATATAATAATAATAATAATAATAATAATAATAATAATAATGCATTTATTTTCTACCGCTTATCTGAACTACCTCGGGTCATGGGGAGCCTGTGCCTATCTCAGGCATCATTGGGCATCAAGGCAGGATTAATAATAATAATAATAGTGCTCGTTTGTTTGTTTGTTAATCAATCAATCGGATAGAAGTGATATAAACTCACCGGCTACTTGGGCAAACATCTGTACACATGCTTGTAATGTAATTAGCCAATCAGATAGGAGGAATGCAATTCATAACACTGTGTATATTCACCTGTGCTACGATCAGACACACAGAGACTCGCAATGACAAAGTAACCAGATATCATTGGTGTTTGATGAAAGCTGCTGACTTTCAGCGACGTGACGTGATGACGTTGAGGAAAGTCGAACTTTATGCAAATGTGGAGCGATATGACACATACAGCAACGGAAGACACAAGTGAGGAGAGTAGCATGCACAAGATCTGTGGCAATGAGACCACGGCCTTGCCCGGGGGCCCAGAGCCTTGCTCAGGGGCCCAGCAGTAGCAGCTTGGTATGCAGCATACAACAAAACGTCAAAATGTAATTCAGATAGTAAAAGGCCACACTGGGTTCCATTCCTGTCAATCAAGAACAGAAATATGCGGCAACAATTAATTAACCTTTTCTTATATTTCACCCAAATCGACAACTATGGATGGTGAGAAGAACCCAGCTGTGTATACTTTATCTTCATCAAAGTAGATACATCTGCTTGGGAAACCTAAAAAAAGGACAAATATTATTATATGCCAAAATGAGTCCACATCATGAACACCGATCCTGAGTCGAAAAGAAAGAATTCAAACAGTAAATATGATTTTTTTTATGCTAGTACAGCAAAGACAAAAATACCAAGCTGTAACAGGCACGACAGATGAGTGTCTCCTAAATATTTTGCAAGTCAAACTGCAGCAAACAAATTAAAGGTGGTGTAAAGTGCCAGACTTGCATATTCAAAATGCATGAATAAACTGTATAAACATATAAAACTATCACAGACACCCCACACAGTCTTGTATTTGATTTTTTTTTTTGGTGGGAAATACTGTTGATTTCTGGACTGCTGTTGCTATGCCTACATGAGAAGAAAGTCTTTTGGCTATTTTAGGCTGTGGTCCAAATTAGACTTTTTCATTTTTCATCAACCTCCATTTAACATCTACCACAGTAAAAGGCGGCCACATGCTGTTTTTTGAAAGTTGAAAGTTTTGAAAGGTCTGAAAATTTAAAAAGGTGAAACTTTTTAGATAAGTGCTGAGAGAAGTCAAACAAATGCTCAAATATTCATTCATTCATTCATTTTCTACCGCTTATCCGAACTACCTCGGGTCACGGGGAGCCTGTGCCTATCTCAGGCATCATCGGGCATCAAGGCAGGATACACCCTGGACGGAGTGCCAACCCATCGCAGTGCTCAAATATTATCTGACCAATTAGGTTACAGCTTGGATATCAATAAAGAAAAATTCTGGATAGCAAGCTAGTAAGTTTATAATAGAACCACCTAAAATTTAAGTTATTAGTATATTTATTTATATTTATTAGTAAATAATTATTACACATAGTCTAGCAAAACTTGTTGAATAAACCACTTGTCTTGGGTCTTCCCCAGGGTATCTGTCCAATGGGACATACCTTATAATGCTCTAACTCCTCTGGGAACCTTATGGAAAGTCACCAGATGTTCCCAAGACAATTTAGAGTTTTCTGAAGCAGGTCGTGGGTCTTTCCTAGAGTATCTGTCCAATGCAACACACCTGATACCACTCTACCTCTTGGGGGATCTCCAGATGTTTCCTAATCTCTCCAGCAAGAGTCTTGGATCTTCCCTAGGATCACTTTTCAATGGGACATACTGGGTACTGCTCTGCATGCTGGGGAATTCTCTTAGGGGATCCCCAGATGTTCCCAAGCTGATTTTTGAGTTCTCTTCAGCATGTCTTGGATCTTCCACAGGATCTCTGTCCAATGGGACACAACTGATACCAATCTACCTCCTAAAATCCCCAGATGTACCCAAGTCAACTGTGAGTTCTCTCCAGCAGGTCTTGAGTCTTCCCTGAGGTACCTGTCCAATGGGACATACCCGATAACGCTCTACCTCCTGTGGAAACCTTCTGGGGAATCACCAGATATTTCCAAACCAATTTTGAGTTTTCTAGAGTCCTGGGTCTGTCCTAGCATATCTGTCCAATGCGACACACCTGATATAGCTCTACCTCCTGGGGGATCCCCAGATGTTCCCAAGCTGATTGGTAACTTTTCTCCAGCATGAGTCTTGAGTCTTCTCCCGAATATGTGTTCAATGGGACATGCCTGATACTTGTAAAGTGCCACACATCCTAAGGACTCAAATTTCCACTGCATTCACTCACAACCATATTCTTCCAGACCTCTTACAAAAACTTGAACATGACTTGGATGAGTATGTGCACATCCACAGCCCATGGACCTTTCCCAAGCAAGAGCGGTGTTGCTGAGGCTTCCAAGAGGAACTCCAGTGTCACATAAAAAATGAGGATGGGGTTCCCTTTGAAGTCTGGTTGCTCTCAAAGTTTTTTCTCACCACAGTCACCTCAGTCACCTCAGACTTGTTCATTAGGGATAAATACAAAACATTTAAATATAAGTCTAATATTAATCCTTGTATAATCAAACTTATGTTCTTTAGAGCTGATTTGAGACAATGTCAAATTGAATGTCAGGAAACAAGGACAGTTTTCAGGAGACTTGAGTGCATAAATTATTTTATGTATATATATATATATATATATATATATATATATATATATATATATATATATATATATATATATATATATATATTATTTATACGTATATATTATATATATATATATTTTTTTTATTTTTTTTTATTTTATTTTATTTTTGAGTCATTTTGCCTCAAACATTTATTAATTTTACCCAAACACCAATTTCTTTTGGTTTCATAATATGAACTGATAAGAATAGATATAACAATTAATCCCAAACTTCACCCTAACCTTTCAGTTGCCACAAATTCCTTTTGAACCTTTAATCGTGAGATCACTTCTATTTATCCACCGTATTTGATTCCAGTCAAATTTGTAACTGGCTTTGGCTTTGTTTCTGCACCACTAAAGTTTTGCATTTTCAGGCTAGAAGAAAACACACCTCTGTCTCACATTTAACTGCTGTGCTCTAGCGGTGCACCACATATCCTATTTAGCCAACCAAATTTTTATGTCTGCCATTTTGGAAGGCTAGACTGTGGTTACTGCTGCATCATTACAGTACATTACCATTTCTTACTGCACCCTAGCTCTGAAAACAGGATAAGAAACATGCATTTAAATACTTTAGACATATTATAATTTTCAGTTTTGAATACAGCAGCCTAATGTTCTATGTAACAGAACATCTTTGCTAATTTATTCAGGTGTGTGCCTATAAAGCAGTGAAGGAGTTTAACAGCCTTAGAGCCAGCTGAGGGTCTGATTTTCAAGGATCAGAACTTTGGGTTATTAATATACATAAATCTGTAGGACGTTGGATTTAAAATGTAAAAGATCATTTATGATATAGGGGCTTAATTAGGAAAGGGAAGATGAAATTCATGCGTACGCCTTGAATCTTTCCGTATACGCCCGATAACGTATCATTTCGTAGCACGGATGTCTGCTGTGCAAAGATACGGTATAATCAGTGTTGAAGAAATGTCTTTTGTTACACGTGAGCACATGCTGAAAGTCCCTGCTGCAGTAATGCGGAGGCTGAGGTACGAATACTGCATTGTCTGCTCAAAAGCAGTGCTTCCTAGCGAAAGCCAGTGAACTGCTGATCTATCTTCTCGTACTGAGTGCGTTGCTCACACATTATATACACACACTTTCATCGTCGACGTTGCTCATCAGGCACGAGAGGATATAGTAGTCGTGTATGATTTAGATGGTCGAGTGTATAAAAGAACATAAAAAAGAATATTCTATCAATTATTTGTTTCTTTCGGTTCTGACATCTTGATTCGAGATACAACTAGGAGAAGACACAGAGGGAGATGGAATATAATAATAGAATATAAGGGGATAAAGGAATAGAGGAAAAAACGCAACAGTATGTCATCAATGTTTGCGTACGTGTGTGGGAGATTGAGAAAAACGTGTGCTTGGAAATGAATTTAAATGCCAGTCACATGAAACCCAGACCAAACCAATCATATATATTCATGAACAACTGTGTTTGACAAGTGCTTACATTTTAAACTGGAAGATCAACGACTACACCAATCCGTCTGTTTCTCCTTCGTTCCTGCACAAACAAAACACCCACCAACAAATTTAATAACACGAAACCTAAAAGTTTCCACTGTATTGTGTACTGAGATCAGCATCTGTTTTATTCCTTTTTTTTATTATTATTACTTTGAATATGCAAGTGGCTTGAATTTACAATTAACAATTACAATGAGACCCGGTGGTCACGGCACATGGCAGGAGTTAAGTGTCAGTACAGTAAGTAGCAGAGAACTATTTAGGTATAATGTGACGCAGATGTCGTGTGAGGAAAAAAATATATAACTGAAACTGGACAGTATTTTTGGTTGGTGGATTTTTTTGATCATTTAGTTTGTATGTAATTTGTTTTTCGTTTATCCTGCCTATGTTTCTGGTAGGAGAAATAAAAAAACAAATGATTTTTATTAAAAGTTTGAGACTGAATACTGAAAGGATTACAGCTATGATGAGGATCATTATCCCCAAAAAAAAGGATACTGTCTCAATCAGCTCCCTAGATCATTAGTCAGGGGGCTGATCAGGGAGTCAGCCATTTTAAGGGCTGTCTATCTCTTTCACTCTGTCTAGCTCTATGTCTCTCTCTCTCTCTGTCTCTTTATGTCTCTCTCTTTATCTGTCTCTCTCTCTCACTCTCTCTCTCACGCACTCTCTGTCTGTCTCTCTCTCTCTTTCTCTCTCTCTCACTCTCTCTCTTTCAATCTCAGAATCCGTTCAGCAAACTGAAACTTTTGCCCCATAAAGAAATCCCACAATGCACCACACAAACCAGGGAGCACCGATGCTCAGTGTGCATTTGCTTTACCAGAAATGACATTATATATTTTTGAAGCCTCTCAGATGGAACAAAATGGCGGACAAACTCTACGTAAGTACCTTGCTATCGTTATTGTAACTCTTAAATTATTATTCAATTTATTAACTTTTAATACTTTTTACTATTTTTAAATTTGACTTTAAACTGATTTTTAAAAATCCACTAGCTTCTAGTTTACGATCCTGCTTGGATCCATGACAAAAACACATACGATTAAGTTAACAAATTTCAATGACGTACAAAACTTTAATATTTTATATGCCTGTGTTTTTACAGTGACTAAAGAGGAAATTGATGGAAATTGAGTCATCTGTGTCTTAGAGTGTACTGAGTCTTTTACCGATGCCCGAACTATGAGCACTATCTGAGTTTGTTATTTACATGCATGGCTAAAAGTAAAGGCTCTGATTTCACCTTACACATTATATATATAAAATTAAAAATCACTGCTTTCCAAGACTTCTACATGAAACCTTTTCTTATGGTAAAGATTCTATATAGAACCACTGGTAATGTTTTAAGTGTGTAGGTAGTAGGAAAAAATTAGCACCTTAACACATGCTAGCATAACACTTCTCGCTCTAGCTGGTTAGCTAGACATTGCTGCTAGCTGTATAAGTTACTTAGTTACCACCGATTAGTTATGTAAATTGCATTTTTTGGTACTTTTCACCTCTTTATATATTATCTCTACTTTTTTCCAGGTCTATTTTAACAAGCTTGATGAACGCTAGCAAGAATTTCACCAAGTGCTTCATGATTCACCTGGACTTGGGCTCTACTGTGGAGCTGTCTCTTAATCCGCAGGAAACCTGCACTCATCTGCTGCGTCCAATTAAGCTGAGCAACTCTGACGCAGTGAGGAAAAGGCTTAAAGCACTGCCGGCTGAGGCGGAGAAAGCAGAGAGTGTAAGAGAGAAGGGAAAGAATAGAGAGCAGGATGATAAGGATGAGGACATAAAAGCAGGACACATTGTGCCAATATGACAAGACGTACAAGGTGGTGATATATATGTAAATGAAGCTGGGAAAAAATCGAAATGGCAGGAGGAGTTAGCAGGGAACGAGCAATGTTACAGCCTAAATCACCTTCTCGATAGCTTCCTGACAGTGATTTATGAGATAAATAGCGGCCCGACTCTTTCAATCTCACCCATTAGTTCTCATCAGCGACAGAGCAAAAGAGCAAGATGTCTCCATTATAGCAAATTATATACTTCTCACATCCTTACTTGTCTTTTTTTCCCCTGTCTACTAACTTAAACAGTGTGGTCTTATAATATTTTTCATACAAACTAACACTGCTAGCCGAATCACTGCTCAAGTGAGTCGTTTTTCATTTATTCATTTTGTCTTTTTTTTTTTATTCAAAAGACGAAAAGCTTTTTAGCATCGATGATATTTGGGCGAAACGTTTACAGACTCCAGGCCATGTGACCTCTTTCTGTTACCATGGAGATGTCCATTAAAATACAAAACATGCTCTTTCATCAGCACTCAGGTAAATGTTCCTTTTCAGATTCTAATGGGACCTCATTATGAATTGTGCCCACAGCTGACATGTAAAGTCAGCTAAATGTCTAAAAAGCCTGTTGAGCCAGTGGATTCCCTTTGTGGAGCACATCAGTGCATAACGTCAGTCGCGCTCCACGATCCGGGCTTAAACCTTGCATAAAGAACACAACTGACAGGTTGGTTGTTGTTGCTGGTTGACCAGAGTTGACACGACGTATCAACGACTCGCTCACGTCACAGGTCATTGTGTATACAATGTAATCTTTAAAAACATCTTTAATTGAGTCTGTCTCTGTTCTCTTGCTCCAAGCTCAATCTGTTCTTCAAGCACAACTAAAAAGAAATGGAAGAAGAAAAAAAAACAGCCTGGGCCAAATTGTTCTACCTCCAAGACAAATGGATGGTAGATTTATAAAGCGCTTCGGAAGAATTCCGAAGATTCCTCAGTTAAGTGTGTGTTTTCTCTTCTTTTTCCTTCTTTTCCCTTTGCTTGCCAGGACACACTAGTGCTTGGTGGAGTAATGAAAAAACACATATGCAGTATATTTAAAGATGTGGATGGTCAGGGTTTTCCATGACAGTTTAAATCAACTTACACAGCAAAGTTGTATAACTGACAATCGGTTAATTTTTGAGGCCTTCATTAAAACTGGGATCCTGAAGATGTTGGAGTAGAGCAGAAAGTTGTGAGTTCAAATGCACCAAATCCCATCAAATTTGCAACTGCCTGTCTTTAAATGTAAGTTGCTTTGAATAAAAGCAACTTAAGGTGTTTGTCTTCCAAACACCTTAAATGTACAAAATTGTCTTCTTTTTTGTGATTGACAGCAGAGCAAAGAGTAACTTTACCATCTGTTCATCCCTCCTACAGAGCAGGTGAAATACTGTTCAGAAGGTTGTGAGTTTAAATCCCTGTTCTGCCACCTCTGGGCCTTTGAGCAAGGCCCTCAACTCTTACCGACTTGTTACGACAACAAAAATTCTTCCAGATTTAATCTTAAGCCCTCTTCTGGTTTAAATTCATATACAGATACAAAAGCAATTAAAAGCACGTCTTTGTATGAAAATGTAACGTGTTATTGCATCATAAATTACACAAGCCAATCAGATTCCAGTATGCAAATAATAGCATAGATGCAAAACCTTTATTTTCATTTTCAGGTTGTTTAAAATAAAAGTGTAGTTATGTTTTAGTGATTATTATATTTTCTACATTACAGTGTACTGTAATTACAGAGGACTAATTAACACTTACATAAGCCTTTATGACCAGTGGCCTAAACCAGCATAAACCTCTAAGTGTATTTTATTAAATGCTAGCTTATCGAGATTTTATTAATACGACGGGTTGTTGTATTTTCCCTAAATCGAGTCTCTGGGTTTAATGTGTTACGTCATCGTTATGCTAGGAGCCTGACATTGCAGATGTTGGTGAGGATTGGCAGATTTCGTAGAATCAACTGTATTTTCTGGAGATTAAAGGAAGTTTAGAAGTGCATTATTTAAAGGGGAAAGGGAAACAACATGCAGAGATAATCTCTAACTTATTCATAATTCTATTCTAGCTAACAGTCCATGCTAGCTATTACTCTAATGCTAATCTAGCTAATGCTTATGACCTTGAGCTCGAGGTTGTAGGTATTGTGCTAGAATTAGAAATAGATCATTACATAATCATTTAAAAACCGATTTCTCAGCATTTTAGTCATTTTATCGCTATAGAATTAATACGTTTGTTCCTTTGGTTTCAGAGACTCCATGGTCTAAACATGCCATCTCTTTAGATCTGATCGAATGCATCGTATAATTTCTGACACTTCTGATCATGCTTAGCCGATCTTTGAGCTTTGGGGCAGTTGCTTTTAGCTTTTAGCTAAGTTCTGCTCTTCCATGTTGACTAACCAAACCCTTCTCTGAATCCAGCTTAAGGCTTTGATATTTATCATCAATTATTCATCTTAGTTTATCATTAATTATTCAGCTGTGTTCCTAGCTGTTTATTGACGTGCCTGTGGCACTGATCGACGCATGAGCCAGGTCTTGGCGTGCAGCATTCGAGCTGGCTTTAAGTCTTTCACCATCTGTCTCGCACATTTTTCCGCTCAACCTCAAACACACACACACCTTTATGAGCACAATAAATAAAGAAGTTAAGAGATCCCGTCCACCTGAAATGGATCTAGCACTTCTTTCCACCTCACAGCATCAGTAAGAGGTTTCAGAAAGACCGAAACAGGTGTCCAAACATTACTCACGCAACAGTGTGTGCACCTTCATCTCCAGGCTCATCAGTGTAACATGCTATATGGCTTTATAACAGGGATAGTGAGTGTATTTTCTGCTTCTGGGTCATACTGAGAGATGATATGAGGCTCACACGGGTGACCTGACCTCCAGAGTTTACGATCTCTCTAGTGCAGGAGCTAAAAATAAAGGGACAGATAATGAGGACACTGCATAAACGTGTGGGAAATGAATTTATAGCCATTTGTGTGTGTGTGTATGTGTGTGTGTGTGTGTGTGTGTGTGTGTATGTGTGTGTGTGTGTGTGTGTGTGAGATAAAGAGAGAGACAGATAATTAATTATTATAATTATTTAATTTTGTTTTTAATAAATATATCAAAGAATATATGAAAATATTTATATATTCAAAAATTTATCAGAAAATAGAAAATATAATCAGAACCTGCAGTGATACATGTGAGTTCGGTCATATACAGTATATATATATATATATATATGTATATATATATATATATATATATATATATATATATATATATATATATATATATATATATATATAATTATGTGTGTATATACAGTATATGACCAAACTCAAATGCATCACTGCACGTTCTGATTATATTTTCTATTTTCTGTACATTTTTTAATATATTCTTTGATATATTTATTTCTCCTTTATTTTGTGTTCTTGTGCCTTAATTTCATTCCTTCATTTTTTTATTCTATTCTTTTATTCTCTACTATTGGCTCTTTTTATATCACAGACAGTTGCATTGTTCTGCCAGGCTAACATCAATGTATACCAGGTAAATTAGTTAGTATACTAACTAATGGCATACTAACTGGCTGCAGTACAAGTGATGATTATAAGATTATGTGATATGCAAAGGAGGAAAAAAGACATCCAACTTTCAAATGCAGTTTAGCTATCAAGAAACCTGTAGCATAGACAGAACCTGCTGTTATTTTATGCTAGTTTACTACCACACACACGCACAAACACACACATACACACACACACTTTAGCATGACCCCTGAACATCTAATCCCAGGCCACACTAATTCACTTATCCCAATGTCCCCAATCCTGTTATCACCTAGCGAGCCAGAGTGCAGGCTAAACCTCCCCACACACACACACACTTCATCAAAAGCAACACAATGTTCATCCCTAAGCTTAACACTCTTAACTCATCTTATCGAGACTTTACACTGCAGGCGAATACAGTTCCTCACCGAGGTTATGATCATTTATCATTTTCACAAGCGATCAAGTGGCGTCCATAATATGATATAATTTCTATAGCAACGGCTAATACCTAGCTAACAAGAATCTAGAGAATAACAAATACATTCAAGACGATCTTGTTTTTTTAACAAACAAACTTTTAATCAGAATAATCATTTTAACTAGTTAGTGAGTTAAAAAGATGTGTAACTTAACTCAAACAAAATGTTCAAAAATATTCCCACCTGCTACTTAGCTCCAGATAAATATGGTTAATGGAGAGCAAGCTCATTACCTCAGACATTTTCTGCCCTCTAATGGAAGGGTATTGGCTTTAGTTTGGCTCACAGCCATAAAGTTAACAGCCTGAAAGCAAGGACAAGCTCCAGGAATAGTCTCACATTCAATGAGCGAGTAAACATTATCGAGGCTAAAAGTGCCCTAGTGTCTCTTCGTTCATTGACGGGTTTTCAGATACGCGGGTTTAAGAAGGCGTTAAACTTGTATGAACTTACGAAGAGTTCTGTTCGAGCACTGAGACAGGAATGGGTGAGGTTAATCACCAGGAGCTTATCCCTTACTGCATCAATCCCAGGTGTTTAAAGCTACACAGCTGTGTTAATGCCACAGAAAGAGAGGATATGACTCGAGCTGACACTTTTATTCACACCCTCGGGAACATCACATATGTTATATAGTACCCAGAGAGAGGAAAAACAGCGATATGTCTGCTAATTTATTAACCATACACACACACACACACACACACACACACAAACACACACACATTACATTCACTTGTATGACATGTAGAAGAAGCTGGACTTTTTTGGTTTGTTTTAAAAAACTGTAATAAAATGTTCATATATGTGAAAAAAATGTTAGCTATAAAATGTTAGTTGGTGTAAAATGTTAGCTAAACATAAAAACAAAGCATTAAAAAATGTAGACAAAATTTTTTTTTTTTAAATGTTAAAAAAAGTTAGCCAAACATAAAAACATGATCTAAAATGATCTTAAAATAATTGAATGTTAATGAAGAATGTTAATAAAAAATATGAGTTAAATGTTACCTAAATAAAAATTTTGGCTAAACATGGAAAAATATTATCTAAGGATTAAACAAATGTATTATTAATGACACATTTTAATGTTAATAAGAAATAATTTAACACATAAAAAATAATAAAAATGAAACAATAAAAAATGTTATTTAAATGTACAAAAAAATATCTAAACCTTAAAAAATGTAGTGTTCTTTAAAACTTTTAGCTAAACATGAAAAATGTAATCTAAAAAAAAATTAATAAAAAAAGGTTTCTAAGCATAAAACAATTATAATGGTAATGGCAAATGTTAATAATTAACATTGCTTAAACATTAAAATATTTTATTTAAATGAAAAAAAAAGTTAAAAAAGCTAAACAAAAAATTGTATCTGAACCCTAAAAAATGTTTATGTCAATAAAAGATTTTAGTTGCACATGAAAAAATATTATTTAAGCATAAAAAAATTAATGTTAATAAAAATGTTTAAGTTAATAGGACAAAATAGTTAAACTTGAAAAAATGCTATTTACAGTAAATGTAAAAAAAAAAAATTGTTATAAATACCTTAAAAAATGTTCATGTTAAGGAAAAGCTAAGGATGAGCAAAGAATGCTAAAATGTAAACATAGTTGTTCTTGTGTTATTTGTCAGCTGTTTGTTTCAACGTATCCAGACCAGAAGGTCAGATGTTTCTGGAGCTCCATTCAGGCTCTAGCATTCAAACCCTCTGCAAACAGAGCCTTGTATGGACAGAGTAAAAAGGGAGGGCAAAAAAAAAGAAGGCACACGGCCCACTTCTGAACAAATCCAATAAACAGCTTGACATCATACAACCATGAGCGTGTGTTTTCTCTCCCGGCAAACGTCAGAGTGAGTCACGTTTAAATGCCATCCTGAGGGAAGACAAACGAACGCACAACCTTTTAACACCAATTAGGAAGAAGAAGTCAGAGTGGAGGAGTGTAGTGAGATGCCGCTGCACCGCTCTGCCTTTCCATTTGGGCTGAGATTGAATTCCCATTATGTGAAGGACGAGTAAATGATTTTTTTTCCCTGTGTGACTTGATTACAGTCTACATTATTGTTCCATCTGACATCAGAGAAGCATCAAGCCACTAATGCATCAACCTGTAGAGTATCGCTTTGGGCAGAGATTTCAGCCTTCATGTACAAGCGTTCATCAAAGCTGCTTACTATCAATCAAACAAAATGATGACTAAGAGCTCAACGGTTTATATATAGTTCACTCCAAACATCTGGATCTACTACTGTTTTATTAAAGTGTTTATCAAAAGCTAAGCCAAAACTGTATTTATTTGCTGAGCTTTTGGATATTTATTATTCTTTAAAACAGACAAATACTTTCCATTGAAATCCATGTAAATATCTGAATCAGATATTCAGGATTTGATCAGACCGGTAGGAAGAGGAAATGTTAGCTAATTAAAAAAATATAAATAAATAAATAAATAAACAAACAAACAAACAAACAAACAAATAAATAAATATTAAAAAAGGTTTGTTAAACATAAAAAACATGAAAATATGTTCATTTAAATATGAAAAAAATATTAGAAAAAGTTTGCTAAAAATGCAGCTAAACATGAAAAGTTTTAGTAGTTAAAATAAAAATAAAAATTTATTTAAACATAAAAATGCAGGCATAGATTAAAAATGCTAGCTAAAATTGAAAAAAAAAAAAGATAAAAATGTTTACAATAAATGATAAAAATGTTAGGTAAATGTCATGCAAAAAAATAAAAAAAACATTATATGAAAAAATTATATGTACATGAAAAAAAATTTAGATAAACATGAAAAAATAAGTTTGTTAAAAATGCAGGTGAACGTTAAAATAAAAAAAGCTAATCATGGAAGAAAAAACATAGTTAAACATGAAAAAAGCACATTTAAAAAATGATTTTACAAGAAGTTTAATAAATGTAAAGATTATAAATATAAGGGACATCTTTTTCAAACACACAAATGCTTCTAGTTTGTAGAGTTCGTCCTTATTCTAATAATAAGACTACTACTAATAATAATAAAAAACTTGAAATCGACACCATGCCAAGAATGACTTGGTCAGAGAGCATTCCTCTCAAACCAAGCTCCTTAAAAGACTTGTTGGCTTCTTTCTCTGCCTCCGTGCCCCTTTTCCTGAACACAAACACACCCTGGAATGCAGGCAGAGCCGAGTTGAGGCAAAACTGAGTGAGGAGTTAAAGACCGTGGAATTAAACCTGCTTTACTTACACTATATGAGGTGAAGCAGTGAGCAGCATTGTGTGATTGGCTGTTAAACACAACGTCATGCTGAAATCCAAACTTTGGGCTGGAGATACACTCCAAGATTGTGGTATGGCATCTGAGGCAAATATTAAACACCAAAATTTAACATTAACACTATTGCAGTGTTGTATAAAGTACTAGAAAGCAATACTTGAGTAAAAGTACAAGTATCGTACTAGAAAAAGTCTTTGGTAGAAGTGAAAGTTACCTTTTAGAATATTACTCAAGCAAAAGTCTTAAAGTATCTGATATATACTGTACTTAAGTATCAAAAGTCATTTTCTGATATTTAATATATTTAAGCATTTGAAGTAAAAGTAAAAAGTAAAATTTCAGTGATTTTCAGTAGGCATAAGAGCAGGGGCGGTTCTAGGATTTCATCTTTAGGGGGTTTAGCCCTCAGTGAGAATTTAAAACAAGAAGAGTTTTATATTATATATTATATGACTACATAGTAAGCCAAAAGTTATGTTATTATTAAATGGCAAAAGTGGACAGCAAAATTTTATACATGATGCCAGTCTTGAATCAAATCAGTTCATGTATGTGTGCATTCTCTACAAACAGTGTGTCCAATGAATGCAGTCATTAATAAAAAAAATATTCACAAGACAAAGACCAAATCAATATATGTTATTTTTTATTTAGTATTGAATGGATTGTTTGCATTAATATTTTGTTTGTGCTATCAACTCTGGTAATAAGAATAGTGAAATTTCACTGCTATTGGTTGCCGTCTTTGCGGTTTCCCGTCGATTAACGTTATAGATAAATGCCTCCAGCTCTGACTGCACATGCCTGTGCTTCTCCGTAGGGCGTGCGTACGTGCGTAATGCTATCTAAGAGCAGTGATTCGCCAAACCTCCCTTATTGCAGTCGCACACATTTCTTCTGATTTTATTTTGTAGTAACGAGTAACGAAGACGCTTAGGGGAAATATATCGGAGTAAAAGTATACATTTTATCTAGGAAATGTAGTGGAGTAAAAGTGAAAGTTGACATAAATTTAAATAGCGAAGTAAAGTACAGATACGTGACATTTCTACTTAAGTACACTAACAAAGTATTTGTACTCCGTTACATTACAAGACTGCACTATTGTCCCTTAAAAGTCCATGTTTCCTTTGGTGTGTATGTGCAAAGGTGGACATGAGTTTGTGTGTATGTGGGTGCCTGAATATGTGTTTGTGTGTTTGTGGGTGTCTGGATGTGTGTGTGTGTGTGTGTGTGTGTGTGTGCGTGTGTCTGGATGCGTGTGCATGAATGTGTGTATTTTTTTTGTGTGTGTCTAGATATGTGTGTGTTTTTGTGTGTGTCTGTATATGTGTGTGTGTTTTTGTGCGTGTCTGGATGTGTGAGCGTGTGTGTGTTTGTTTGTGTCTGGATGTGTGCATGTGTGTGTGTTTGTGTATTTGTGTGTGTGTGTCTGGATATGTGTGTGTGTGTGTGTGTGTGTGTGTTTGTGCGTGTCTGGATGTGTGTGCGTGTGTGTGTTTGTGTCTGGATGTGTGCATGTGTGTGTGTTTGTGTATTTGTGTGTATCTGGGTGTATGCATGCATGTGTGTGTTTGTATATTTGTGGGTGTCTGGCTATGTGTGTGTATGTGTTTGTTGATGCCTTGACATGGGTGCATGTGTGTGTGAGAGTCTGGATGTGTCTGTCTGTTTATGGAAAACAGTTTAGGATATTAAAGAACAATTACTTCAATATTTTGTTGTTCTTTTTCTTTGTATTCAATCATTTCAGAGTCTCTCTCTCTCTCTCTCTCTCTCTCTCTCTCTCTCTCTCTCTCTCTCTCTCTGGTCCTCTTAGCACATCTGTACAACACTCGGATCCTGCCTCAGATGAGACCCGGCGCTGATTTGTGACAGGTGTTAGATGGTGTGCATATGGACGTGTGGGAGAAGATGAGTGACGCATTAGTGAAACACAAACATTGTAAACAGTCGTCCTTCAACAAAGCAGTCGTTACGGAAGCCGCAGCCACCCAGGCCTCAGATGGCAAACCTGATATAAACAGCAGGAAAATCAGGAGCAGATTTACTGTGGAAAAGCTGGAGCCGTTGTGAGCAGAGGGGCTCGGGGTAAGTCGAGGGAGGAGAACGTCATAAGAACGAGAGAATATCGATGGTATTGTGTGTAACAGCAGAAGGTTCAGTGAACACATTATTAATGAGCTGTGAAAGCTTTATAACGTAATTTTGTTGTGATTATAAAGGTTTTCTTAATGGGGCTACAAGAGAACTAATATAGAAAGAAAGGAAAAAGGTAAAACATGAGAAGAGTCGATAAAATGAATGTGTGTGTGTGTGTGTGTGTGTGTGTGTGTGTGTGTTTAATACATAAATAAAATAAACAAGAATAAATAAATAGTGTGAAAGTGTGATATTTTTCACAGCATATTAAAGAAGCACTTTGTTACACAGTTTTTAAAAGTTAAAAAAAATCTTATTTTTTTTTTAAATTGCTTTTAATTTTTGAATTCAATTTTAATTTGAATTGCTTGTGATATCATTCATTCATTCATTCATCTTCTACCGCTTATCCGAACTACCTTGGGTCACGGGGAGCCTGTGCCTATCTCAGGCGTCATCGGGCATCAAGGCAGGATACACCCTGGACGGAGTGCCAACCCATTGCAGGGCACACACACACACACACACACACACACACACACTCATTCACTCATTCACTCATTCACTCACGCAATCACACACTAGGGACAATTTTCCAGAGATGCCAATCAACCTACCATGCATGTCTTTGGACAGGGGGAGGAAACCGGAGTACCCGGAGGAAACCCCCGAGGCACGGGGAGAACGTGCAAACTCCACACACACACACAAAGTGGAGGCGGGGATCGAACCCCGACCCTGGAGGTGTGAGGCGAACGTGCTAACCACTAAGGCACCGTACCCCCCCTGCTTGTGATATATAAAAAATAATTTCTCATGACTTTCCTGTTTGTTTTTCCTCCTTGGGATTGTGCCGATCCTTCTCAGGCTCTTCATCTTCATTTCTGAACCTGTTGAGTTTGAGATTTTTTTTTTACTATTTTAACTTAAAAATTTGCATTTGTTAATATGTGATTTTTAAATAGCGCCATACAAAAAAAATAAAATTGAATTGAAAAAAATAGTCTACGTACAGTGCCACAAAACATCGTAGGTCTGTCACCGAAAAAAGAAAAGAAAAAATCCCCCTGAACTCTAATCTAACAAACGAAAAGATGAGAGAGTGCAGAACACCAGGCATGGCGAGAAAGAAAGTTAAACGTGTTAAATCAAAGAAGCTGTTCTGCAGCACGATGGTGATCCCTCACTGCTCTACCAAACACCATAAATCACTCCAGAAAAAAGAAAAAAAGAAAAAAAAGACATGGGTTGAATTTCAAGTGTGGAGGCTGGAGGTGACTACAAAAAAAATGTAAATTTTAGATTTCTTCACAGAAACAGGAACAAAATCGAGGAACGAAGAGATCAGTTTGGCTGGACTTTAAAAAAAAAAAAAATTAATTGAAGGGGATGTTACGTGTGTGTGTGTGTGTGTGTGTGTGTGTGTGTGTGGGTGTGGGTGTGTGTGTGTGTGTGTGTGTGTGTGTGTGAAAATACTGGTGTGTGATGGCAGAAAAAAGGACTCTTTGTATCCAGGCAACCTCATCACAGGTGCTCGAGCGAGCAATAGGAGTTCTGATAGAAGAGCTAGAAGCACCATCATTAAAGCAGCTCCCACTTCAACTTCATGTCTCTGACCATCACCTGGAGTTTAAAACCCTGAAAAACATGACATCTGGCATTACGGTGGACATGGGAACATTTGCAGTAAGATGGATGAAATGTTGGTAAATGTCTCAACAAACCATTTTCTGCTACTGCTGCAGGAATGGAACTATTAAATCTTTAAAAAATAAATAAATAAATAAATAAATAAAAATTAAATAGTAAGAAGACTCTATTAATGAGATGAAACTGAAACAAAAGTAATTGTAAAATAAAAAAAAAAGCAGGGTCCATCATTAAAAAGATCCAGCGGTTCTGAAGACTCTTAAGTCGTCCCAAAAATAATGTAAAAATAAAAGTTCAAAAAGGCTCAACCACTTAATTTTATGGACGAGTTTAAGGCCAGTTATTCTATTTCAGCTTTTTTATTATATTCTATTATTTTCTATTCTATTCTATTGTCCTCTTTTAAATATATTGCTTTGGTTGTATTTCCTCATTTTCAAGTTGCTTTGCTTAAAAGAAAAGCACCTGCTATGAATGAATGAGTAAATAAATATAATAAATGACTGTGTTTTGTAATAAAAATGAACAAAAAGCTACAAAACTTCTTATATCACAGAAATGAGTCTGTCAATGAGTAATTATTATTATTATTTTTTAAAATAGAGCTTTTTATCCACTTATACTGTAGTTACATTTAATGTTGAGGAACATCCGCAAAAACAATCTAGGGCTTGTTATCGGTGGCTATAAACAATTGTTCTATCTGTTCTTTAAAAAAACACACACATGCAGTTAGTCGTGTTAGCAAAAAGCCGTAAACACAAAGCGCAAACTGTCATGAAAATGCTTAAAGTCAAAGCTTTAGCACTGGTACACAGCAACAACACAGCAAATGTTACGCTTCTTACGCTCTTTCTTCTCAGAGAAACCTTGACTTTTGGTTTATTTATTTGCTAATAAAAATCAACAAGCAACCTTGTGATTGAATTGATTGTCTGGCTAATATGATGACAGCTTGCTTGAATAAGTATGCCTAATAACTGTAGGTGTTTTCACGTTATTGAAAACAGCCATTTTTTAAAAATATGTATCAATTCTTTTTGGTTTTGTTTATTCCTGATCACTCGTAGTGACTTAGTGTAAAGCTTCCTGGTGGTCCAGCGGCAGGATCCCGTTCAGGAAGCTAACCTAGCCAAGAAGTGCTAACTCTCAGTCCTGATTCAAAGCCTGGATAAAACAGGAAATCAAATATGTGGACTGTGTGATCAACTGTGGCGATTCCGAACAGGGTGCAGCCAGAAACACAAGAACAAACAACTACAAGAACAGAGTTAGCATTAGATATGCTAGTGCTAATGTCTCTCCAAGAAGAAAGTCTCCCATAATGCTGGAGAATTGCTGGTGTTCTTGAGTGCAGATGTAAAATGGAGCAGCTCAGCAGTGAATGTGCTTATTGAATTGCACTCAGATGTGTGTTATTTAGGATGACTAAGGTCTTTAAAAAAAAAAAAAAGTTTAACACCTTCCTTCTCACTTTGCTCCTTTAGATAAAGGGAAAAAACTTTGCAAATGCAAATGTCAGTGCCATTTGTCAAAGTCGACGGATTCTCGATTCTAAATGTCTTATTCCTCCACTCACCTGAGGTTATATAAAGACTGCACGTTATTAACGGATCAGCGAAGATCGCTTTGCACAGCTGTCAGGTCTGTTTCCTTGCCTAGATTTGAATAAATCCATATGTTGATGTGTTTCACTCCTCAGATCTCTCACTTATTATATCACTGTAATGACTTTGGATCATTTGTCTAAAATGACACCTCTTGCTCCCTAATGTGTCGAAGAAAACCAAACAGAAGCAAATCAGAGCCTTATTTCAGGGAAAACGCTGCCAAGTGACAGCCCTGCCCCACACAGGCAGCGCTGCCAGGACTTATGGGTAAAAATAACCTCGGCCAAATAGCGAGGAATCTATCATGTAGTTTACCAGAACAAGCACTTCATTTAGCACAAGGCTCAGACAATGTGCTGGCTTTGCTACTGAGTCATGCCTCGCTAGTAAAAAAAAAGCTGTCTTTCTCCGTCTTACTCCCTGTCAGACGCATGAGAACGACACGCAGTGGGAACTAACTGAGCGACGACATGAGACTTCAGTACGAGCAAATACAAAGCAGCCATGTTAAGGAAATGTTGTACCTACTGTATAGTGTAAACAACATCAAACCTGTTCTAGCAAAAATAATATCAACTTGCAGGATTTAAAATTGCTTTTATAATTATATAATTTAATTATGTACACAAACATCATGCGATGGTGCTGGACTACTTCTTTGATAGAAAATGACCTGATTTTTTCACATCTACATTACAGCAGAAGGAGATTTTCACATTTTTGGAGGTTGGTGTCAGACATGATACAGCACCCCTGGAGTAGTGAGGGTTAAGGGCCTCACTCAAGGGCTCAACAGTGGCAGCTTAGCAGTGCTGGGGCTTGAACCCTGATCCTACAATCAACAATTCAGGGCCTTAACCACATGAGCCACCACTTTCCTGTGGGCTCTATATAAAACCCTGTGGTTCAGTACTTAGCCAATAGAACCTTCAAGACAAAAAAGATAATATAGTTTATTAAATTTATGAAATAATTCAAAATTAAATGATATAAATACTTATATAAGAAGCAGGTGTTTTGCTGTTGTCAATGCTTTATAGAATTGTAGTTTTTTCTTTTAGTTTTTGAATTAAATTTATATTGTTATTGAATCGACTGTATTTTCGTCTCTAAATTTGTATCGAAGAAGAAAAAGAAGAAGAAGAAGACTTGGTAGAAGATCCACACTTTGATCCGATTAGCACTTCAAAATACAAATAGAGAACCGTAGAAGCTATAAAGTTTTAGAAACATAATAAAGTCTATACAGATCCATTACTCTTAAGATTTTGGGGAAAATGGTATACAAATAAAATTTTATTTTGTTTTTATACAAAATAAAAGACAACGAGCCATGCTGCTAAGGTAATTTATTCCTCTTATATGGAAATAATTTCCCAATTTAATACTTGTACATAGCAGCTGTAAACAGACGTTCCCTCACTTCCATCTCTCACAGTTACAATGGAAAATCGACGGAGTTAAAGAAATCTTTCCTGACAGAAAATTTCTCCAGATCAACAACACGCTTGTTAACAGATCTGGTACTTGTTCATGTAACGTAAAGGTCAGTCATTACACACGTTCATTTTGAAGACACATTTAGCCAAGATTGAATTCAATACACTCTGGTTTCTGAGGTAAATTTGTAGCAATCCTGGTCACTTAGTGCGGACCAGTAAAAAGATCCTGAGCCGGAATCTGAACCTTTCTTAAAAAATGTCATCAAACCCCATTCCTTGTTCCAAGTGTTATGACAGAACAAGGATTAAGTCAGTATTTGGGATGATTCCAAAGCTCCATTGTGAAGGAAGGTAAGTGTGCTTGTTTAGTGATGTAATCTGCCTCCTCAGCGCCTACACTGCAGTTTTGGATGGACGAATTCTCCACATGTCCATCAAACCACACACATGCCAATTTGGATCTCAGCTCTAAGCGACTAGAGGGCTGAGCTATCGTCTCGAAGCTCATGTTTGGTTTGCGTGTGCTGGTAATTTGCCTTCAGCTTGTGATTTACTCGATCGTTGCGTTGCACAGCATTTCATTATAATGAAGTTGTTCAGGCTAAACTGTCACTCTTCATCTCCATCTCTTTACTATCCAAAATCAATAACAAGATTAGATCTGGTGTCAGTGAGACGGGAGCCGTGAGGCACCGACACCTCTCCGACTCAGAAACTGATGTCTCAGAATTACAAAGATGGACACAAAGCTAATATTAACTGATCCAAGCTGCAATCCAAAAAGCCAATACCAATCCTAGATTTAACTTATGGGAGTAAATTGATATAGTGGTTTTTTGGGTTTTTTTGTAATTCATCCAAGAGCTTGACTCGGTTCTACTAATGATCGACTCCAAGAACCTGCAGCACGTTGCATGAATCTATACATTTAATTGAACATAATCAAGCTAACATAAATTCACTTGTTAGACAAAGTGTAAAGGTCCTAAAGCATATGTTGAGATTCAAAAATAGCCAGCAATCCATGATCGAGACGTTAGCGTTATCGTTATTATCGTAGTATTTACTTTAAAATGTCTAACTTGAAAGAAATCATCACAAAAATCAGCCATAACTTTAAAATCAATGACAGGTAACATGAATAATTTTGATTATCCTGTTGTAGTGGAACCTTCAAAGGGGTGAGATATATTATGCTGCACGTGAATGGTCTTCTGTTGGGTTGGAAGCATAAAAATTTTGTACTGACTTTGACTTGGACGACCGGGCATGACCCGGTCAGAGTAAGGCGGGATAGCTCTCAGATACATGTGGCAAACTTAAGAGAACATTTGCTAGTTGCCCCGGAAGAGCTCAGACCAAGATGGCTGCCGCCGATCTGGAATTGAGCGTCCAGAGCCTGAAAGTGCATGCCGCAACTGCTGACGTGTCCTTGTTATGCAATGTTTGAAACCTACCAAAAGTGATACCACAGCACGTCGCCGGCGGTCTTATAAAGTCCATGTCTCGATGGATCAGAGCTATTTCAGTGGCACGAGTGAAATTGACAACCATATACCTTCAAGACACCAGCATGTAATCAAATTTTGCCTTATTTTTGCTTATGGTTACATCTCTCCTGACCACAGACGGTTCTGAGAGTGGAGAACATGGAGAAATTAAATAAGCCAGAAGAGCTAAGACCTCAGTGCAAAGATCAGGTATGAAAATATAGCCCCAGCTGTGTTATTTTCTTCCAAACTTCCAAACCATTTATTTGGTTTCAACCCTCCATTTTGTCTATAAAGCAGCTTAAAATGACCCATAAAACAATAATGTGGCTTTGAACAATAAACAATAAAAATTAGGTTTAATGTATAAACACAAATTCAACAAGAATGCTGAGATTTGATGATTTGGTTTTATAGATAATGAACAGAATTCCCATACGGATTGTACACATAATGCAAATACTCCCAGTAAAATATTCCCGAACTTTAATTCACCAGGAATAAAATTCTGCGTTGTTTGTCCAGCGACTCCACGTGAGGTCCATGTGCATTTCTCCTTTAGCCAGAGGACATATGGACTGTACATGCTTAACAAATATACCATTTCCATGATTATAACGAAAGGTTTTTGCATACTTAAAGATCAGTCCGCTGCGTCCCAGGTTTGCTTTTAAACTCCAGAAGACACGAGAGCAAGTAGAGGAAGTGAGAAACAAACTAGTGCCTGCTGCTGCTAAAATGAGAAAGCAGTGACTGCAACTTTCTAAAGCTCATGTTACACCGCCGCTATTTGATACGATGATGGCGCTCGTTATTGGCTCACAAGGTCGAGCAGCTCCTATACATCAGTTATAGATGCAGGGTGTCACGTCATGATCAGATATGCCTCTGTTGTGCAAGGAGAAAAGTGAGAGGGATCAGATTCCATCATTCTTTCCACTTTCCTGGAAGAAAATCTTAGCCCGGTAGTATTGCACCATTCACTTTCATTCTGATTCCTGGTAATGACTGTCAAGCATTGAACAACATTTTGTATTAAATAATGATTGGATAACTCCAAAGTGTAACATTACATATTTTTTATTTGAATAGCTTACAACCATGCAAAAGACATGCAGAATTCTGTTCATTTCTCTATTTTTTTTCTTCCACAGGGCAAAGGAAGGCAGTAATGTGAAACGAAGTGAAATGAAAATGTTTTATGACTCCTGGAATGACTGTGCATGCAGAAAGTAGTCGACATGAGGTTGGCCTACAGATCCTGGGACCTGTTTATTCGGTCTACACAACGTTCCTCTTCACTGAATCATTCCCACTGCTAAACATTCGAGCGGTCCATAAAACGTTACGGAATGATATGATGGAGCGCTGGAGAAAGAATACAGGAAATTTTTGCTGGTAAACAGGAAAACAGAAATTCAGAAAATGTGAAAATGTTACAGAAAATGTGTGGGGCTATTGATCATCAAGTCCATATACAGTAACTACAGTATGTCAGATGAAGACCAGACCTATGTTCATGAAACATGGAAGATCTGCTAAACTCACTCCTGACTCCAATTTACTCATCAGCTCCATCCCATATAGCGTACTATTCATTATGCACTTACACAATAAACTATCTACTAAATCTAATGTTTGAAATTCAGAAGTATAGTATGGTCTTAAATGGAACACTAACGGTTTTAGATTATCAGAAACGTAACATGACGCCACTGGGTTCAGAAGAAAACAGTGAATTTTTTTAATGATAAATGTGCGAGGGCTAATTTTAAAACACATTCATAATATGTCTCGTCAACCCAAGCGGCGTCGGCCATCTTGAAAATTCTTTCACATCCACTGCTGGCGCCTCGTGGCTCCGACCCCTTTCGCATCATTAGCATGAAGTGATGCAGCATGTGTCCAATATTTCTCGCTTGATTCTTGAAGTGTGCTTCTTCTTCTGCTTCTTTATCTCCTTCTTCTTCATCATTTTTGGAATTTTCAGTGTGAGTAGAAGATATGATGGTCCAGCGGTCAAGGTGCTGGATTCCTGATCAGAAGGTTGGGGTTCGAGCCCCCAAGCTGCCAAGACTTGAACATTGGGTAAGGTCCTTGAGCAAGTTCTTTAACCTCATCTGCTCCAGGGGCACCGTACTATAGCTTGACCCTGCACTCTGACCCCATAACCTGGGATATGCAAAATTGGGGAAGTTGTGGCCTAATGGTTAGAGAGTTTGATTCCTCCCCTAAGATTGTGGGTTTGAGTCTCGGGCCAGCCACAACTGAGGTGCCCTTGAGCAAGGCACCAAACCTATTTGTTTAACTGGATTTTCTTTTCAGGTCGTCTTTTTTTTTTTTTTGCAGAAATACAGAAAACTGTAAAACTTTATTCATAGTAATTTTAGTAATTTTCACTTTCAACTACACCCTTTTATTTAGAAGATTTAGAAAACCAGTTTAAACTAGATCCTCAGCCTGAGTTGTTTTCTTCTTGAATCAGTCCCACAGAAACCTGGACCAGTCTGTTTGACCCTCCAGTTATTTTTGTTTGTAACTTCTCTGGATATTTTCTACCATATCATTCATTCAGTTTATCCTGGTCAGGGTCAGGTTGGATGCTGTCACACTGAATAATGAGGCAAGACTCCGGTACGGATGTTCGAAGAGAGCTTTATTAAAGGCGATTCAGGAATCAGTGTCATTAGACATAAAGGAGCTCAGAGTGAATCGGTTCATTCTAAGAGTAAATAATTTAAACATGTAAAAGTAAGAAAAGCCCGAATAGTGAAAAACAAATCTTAAAAAAATGCAGACTACAATTGAATAGACTTCTGAATGAGAGATGAAGGTATAAGCAGACAAGTAGCAGTCACCATTTGGCTTATTCACTTCTATTTCCAAAAATTATTTTAAAAATAAATAAATAAAAATAAATAAATAATCAGTATAAAGTACAGAGACCAATTTATGGACTAATTCATGCCACCCATGTCAATCAACATGCAAGCAAGTAAGGTGGCTCAAGCAAGTAAGGCTCTGGAATGTTGATCGGAGAAGCGCTGCCACTGTGGGGCCCTTGAGCGAGGCCCCTTAACCCTCTCTGCTCCAGTGGCACTGTATCATGTCTGACCCCAACCTCCAAAGTTGAGATATGTGAAGGAAATGTGCTACTGTCCTGTAATGTATATGTGACAAGATAAAGGCTTCTTCTTCTGTGGTCCTCCTTTGTTCCATAAGCTCTCTATCTGACCCTCTGCTTCCACATAAGCAAAAGTAATCACACCCTGACGTTTACCGGGTGCCATGGATCCCAGTCCCTGTTGCACACTTCCAGTCTAAATCTCATTAAAATATAAGGCTCTCTAGTAAGAAGGGACAAGACAAAAATCTAGTAAGAACAAAAACAAAACCTAGTAAGATAGAAAAACATGGGGTGGGATGAGACTGGACAGGACAATACAGGACATACGGAACAGGAAAGGATGGTACATGACAGGACAAGACTGGAAAGGACTGAATGGGAAATTTGGACAGGAAAGAGAAGGACAAAAAAGGTTAAAAGAGACAGCAAAACAAGACAGAAGAAAAAAAAGATTAGAGTAGAATATAGACTTCTCAACAACTGAAATGTACTGTACTGAGCACAACATACACACACATCATCTGTATGGACTGCATAGACCCTCACAAAACACACACACTGACACAACATACTGTTTACATGCTGCTTACAATCCAGCAAACTGTTTACATGCTGTTTTGCACACCTTGTCTGCTGTTTTTTGCACAAACTGTCCCAACATTTCAGCCGTTTTTGCACATACTGTACAATATCTCAGCCATTTCGCACATACTATATTAACACACAGTATTAACACTGGTCGGTCGGCGCTGTTTCTGTGACTGTTTACTATTTATTGTCTTTTGTGTACTGCATTTTTTGTACTTTTTGTATTGTCTTGTAACTTGTGTCTGCACTGTCATTGTCCTGCACTGTCTTGTCCTGCACTGTCTGGTCCTGCACTGTCTTTTGTCCTGCACTGTCTTGTCTGTCTTGTTTGTCTTGTCCTGCACTGTTAATAAATATATGAATAATAATATACTGACTACATTTAAATAAAACTAACTATATAAGCATTCTTATTATGTATTTACTAATATGTATTATTCGCCTTAGTGGTTGAATTGTCATTAAGATAATTTTTTTTTTAATTTAACGATTATTCTATTGTGCATCCTATTGTGCAGCTAAATGTTACATCATGTTGTTCAGCCATTAGCCCTAGAGAGGTTGTTAATCATTTAATCTATAAAGAAGCAAGATGTACGTATAAGTAAATGCGAATGAGCTCAGTTGGCATAAATCGCCACCTCAGCATTCCTTCATGTGACGCCGTAGCGTAATTTGTGTAATTTCAGCTCGCTTGGTCGTTGTGGCGCCAGTCAAACGTAACTGCGGCGGCTCGATAATGCCTGACTCAGAGGAATTGGAACTGACCTTGCTCATAGAGTAGCAGTGACCCCAGAGCAGCGAGGAGAAGGAGACAAGGAGCATTTGTATCAATATCAGAATTAAACGTAAATCATAAAAGGTCCTGAACATGCATTTGGGGCTGTGAGGCTCAGAACCTCAGGATGCTGCCATACCAGGGAAATGTAGCATGCTACTGATGTTAGCTGTAAATAACAGACGATAGATAGAGAAGGAAGGCAGAGAAAGAATCGCATGATCTGATAAAATGTTGTATTTGGACATAATTGTAAGATGTGTCTAGTACTCCAAAAGTGAGTGTGGCCTAAATCAAAGATTATATAATAATATTTTTCTTTCATTCTAGGAATATGTGGAGGGAAAATGAGAAAATACTAAAATGTACTAAATGTAAATGTAAATGTAAATGTACTAAAAATGTCAATACTGTCACCATGTTCAATACCATTTATTTGCAGGACAGATTTTTTTGGATATTTTTTCTGTCCGCAATCATTTCTAAATTATTTAGCTCCCAAAATACGAACCAACAAGCAACAATTAGGATAATGATTAACACCACAACCCTGAGTTCCTGGGATACGCTACACGTCCACTTCAACCCAGATTAGAACGTTCTAAAGATTAAAGTAAAATTATTGGCACCCTTTTTACAACAAGATGGCAAGAGACTGTATCAGGCTCTACTGAGAAGTTGGGATGTGACTGAAAGAGGACAGCTCAGACAAACCTAAAATATAAAGAAGGGTAAAATGTTCTGCACTGGTCCAAGATCCCACTACGGCCTTGTTACAATTACAGGAAGTGGTTCAGTTGTTATTTTCTCCACCAAACATGACTTATAGGGTGCCATAATTTTTAAACCAGCTTTTTAGGAAAGAATATGACACTACTGTTTTATTATTAACCATACAACTTTTTATAGTAAGACTGTATAGAATATACTTTAATCAATGAATCAATGTGTTCACGAATTCATTTTAATGAAGGGTGCCAATATTTTTGTAGATGCTTACAGTATGTGCATAATGTTTTACAATGTATTTGAGACGTGTATTGAATTAGATTAATGTGGAATTACATTACAGTGTCTTAGTGGTGATATATACTTAAGTGCAAAAATATTGGCACCCTTAAAGAGCAGTAAAAGAATGGTATTCTATTTGCTTGCATACAGTTTAGTTCCCTCCTTTGAGTGTGTATGTGTTTAAAAAAATCCAGACTGTAATATAGTCACACCTGGGTTCTACGCACCTGTATTTTCCTTTCATAAGCTCTACTTTTGTTGTGTATAACAGATACTGTCACAGTGAAGGTCCTGTTAAGAAAAATTTGCCAACACACACAAGTGTATGTCAAATCACTCACTTAATCCTTCAAAGCCAATCACTTAACAATGAAGGTCATTCTCACTCCCCCCTTCCCTCTTATTCCTTAAACAACATAATGCAAATTTACAAGGTTGACCACAATCTCCTGTGTGACTTCGCTATATATCTTGGAGGTCACAGAGTCTGCAGTGTTACTGCACTGTCCCATTTTAAAGCCAGGAGTTTCTCCTTTATTCTCAGGTCTAATGCCAAAGCAAGAAGAGCATTGGTTTAAATTTCGCTCCCAATTTTTTCCCACATTTGTTTACTTGCCTATACTGAATTCAGGCATTAGGGGATATTTAGGGAGAGAAATAAGAAATACCAGCATCCTAACACATAATATATTACATATATATCTTCATGGTCTGAATACATCCTTCAAATCAGTGATGGATGGATGGGTGGATGGATGGAGAGACAGATAGCAAAACAGATTGGTACGAAGACATACAGACAAAATAACAGAGGGGGGGTAGTTTTAATGGACAGTCAGACAGACAGACAGACAGACAGGCAGATAGATAGATAGATAGATAGATAGATAGATAGATAGATAGATAGATAGATAGATAGATAGATAGATAGATAGATAGATAGATAGATAGATACTGTAGATCACCCTCAGGCAAAAGAGTAGACCTCAGTCTGTGTACTTTGTGCCTCAGTGAATAATGAATCAGCGTGAGTGGGCGAATAATGTAAATAATGAATCAGAATCTCTCTCTCTCTCTCTCTCTCTCTCTCTCTCTCTCTCTCGCTCTCTCAGTGCCAAGAGGGCTTACACCCACAAAAGAAGGCATACAGCACTCTGTTAAAGGTCAAGCCACTGGCCCCTGTTACTGCAACACTTATGTAAAGGAGACACAAGAGAATTAATAAACCAACACTAGCCTTACATAAACCTCACTGAATCATCCCAGCACTACATCATACTGAGTATAACTATACAGTGTGTGTGAGTGTGTGTGCATGCATGCACTGACAGCACAGGACAGTAGCATGACATACTTTCGAGATGGTCTGAGATGCTGTAATGCACACAGCTTCTGCTGAGATATACAAGATACAATAAATATAATGGGATGTTAAATACGTGTGGAATCTACTCTTGTGCAGTCATGATAAAAAATGTGTGTGTGTGTGTGTGTGTGTGTGTGTGTGTGTGTGTGTGTGTGTGTGTGTGTGTGTGTAAATTTCCTTAATTCAGGTCCTGAGATGATGAGGAAAGCAGATGTGATTTCTCTAAGTATGTCATAGCCAGAAGTAGGACAGCAGCAAACCAAGGAGAAAAGGTACCAAGAGACTGCTCTAAAACAAGGCCACTGCAGTGGGGGAAGTTCCCTGAACTAGAGAACTCATACAGGCACTTTGTAGCAGTGGAGGCGTGGTCAAGCTCTGTCTGGGGTCTTTTTGATTCCAGTTAGAAGAGATGGTTCCTTGCCCTCCTCCGTGTCTTTCTCAGTCCTGGCACCATTATGACACCCTGGAAGTCAGTGACGGAAGGCAACGAGGACCAAGAATGTTCCAACCTACCAGTTGGAAAGTTGCAAGATCAAATCCCATGTCTACCAAGCCCTTAAGGCTCTTAAAGTCTCTCTGGATAAGGGCTCTACCAAACGCCTTCACTGTAAATGCTTAGAGGAGAGCAAAGCTTTTTGATTTATATAGATATAACAGTGCCTAGTGGTAAGCTCACAGACTTTTGGAGCACGTTGTTTTAGCTAAAATTCAAGTATGGCAAGTATCAAAAACAGGTCTATTTCTGTAGGTGTCATTAAAGTTTTAAGTCATCCATTACATTTGGATGGTGAATTAGTAATCCAAGTCTTCACACTCCTCCGAGAGTCTTCACCAATAGTCATGGTTGTCAGGTCTTCCTTGCATTTTCCCAAATCATATTTCAAAAACGTTCTCACCGAAACACCTCTTCATTTTTGTCTTTAGATTAAGACATGAGACACGAATTGAACTGTTGTACATAATTTGTTCCAAAGGGCTTAAATCCTCTGGTAAGATGGCATGCAAATTTCCAATCGTTATAATCCGCACGGAATTAATTCATCTGAGGAAGTGCTTAGAAATAATGTGATCAGACCATGCTGTGTGTCATGCTGTGTGTCAGAGTAAAATCAATCGGGATTAAATGCTGGCTTTTATATTAATCAAATGCTATTGGTGACCACCAGGATTAGACAGACATAAATGGAATGAGTCATTACAGAAAGGTGGTGGTGAAGATCCCTTCAATTATGAAGAGAGTTATGAGAATTGGGCTTGGTTTATCCAAGAATCATGTGATCATAGTCAAAGGAACCAGAACCTTTGTGGTTTGCAAACTGATTAGAGGTGTAATTTGGTTAAAGTTTAGTCAGCGTTACTCAGATCCCCATCTTAAGTCGGACTTTAAAATGGAAATAAATAATAAATTCCTGCCATCCCATCTTGTTTCCACAGGGATTTGTTGCTCTTATCCTAAAGTACCGATAAATCCATTGATGGAAAAGCATAGAGGTCTCCAGGAAGCATGTCTCCCTCCTCAACGTTGTATATATCGACAATTTTAATTGGTGCCGGAGTCATAATAAAGCATTTTCTCACAGGTCAGGGCTTTCCCGAGGAAACCTCTAGTGTTTAAGAGAGCAATATCTTTATTGACCTGCATGCTTGTCCCTACCATAATTAGGAGCTCAGCATATTCTTTGTCTTTTTCCTACAAAAGTATTACAGAAAAGCCTTTAAAAACGATCTTTCTGTGTCCACAATTCGGGCTTTAACAAAAAAGGAGTCGTTAAATATTGGTTTTTCTTAGAGGATTAAACTAATTTGGAACAGATGCCTTTAAACAACCTCTGATAATTGAATTCATTACTTTTAAATAAAATGAAAATAATAAAAGTTGTCAGGTTTTCCTGCTAAAGACAGATAAATATGTGCTACCCTAATAAATAAATAAATAAATAAATAAATAAATAAATAAATAAATATTTGCATCAGATGAAAAATGGTATCCCGTACCATGTTCTAGTTCTAGATTTATTCATTATTTTAAGTACTATTTCCTTATTCTGATCAATCCTGCTGCACAAAGTTGAAATTCAACTGTCTAATTCTAAAATAGTATCCTAAAAAGATGAGAAAGTTCCCTATAACATGTTTCTGTACTTCAAGGTAAGTGCTTACTCCTTTATTTTGATCTCCTTTTTCCTACCATCTTTGTTAAGACAAAGAAAAGTCTTTTCATCCAAGCTCTTGTCTTGTAAAATGAGCAAATTTGCTTCCCAGAAGTTGTTAGAACAGGATTATTATTATCTCCATTTCCTTCTGAAGCTTCATCAGGATGTCCAGCATGCTCAAACCTGAACGTCGTTCTCTGTATCGGTTCCTTATTTACAGTATGTTGATATTCCTGTGTGAGATTGGAGAACTGTACATGTGTTGTACAAGCTTTATGGTGGACTAGTGTCCCTTAAATTGTGTATTCCTGCCTGTTTTCTTGGACTAGGCTCTGGGATTGAGGTTAAATCATAAAAGGTACTGAAAGCTCTTAAGATCCTCATGTTGTAGAAGCCACACCTGATTGGTTGGAAAGAAAATGTACTTGGTTACGAACGTAACCTCGGTTCCCTGAGATACGGAACGAGTACTGCGTATGGGGAAAAGCTCCTTTTTTCCTCAATACTGAAGCCTTTTTCAATAACGCAGTGCAACTGCACTGCCATTGGTTTAATCTGTAAACTTTTTTTTTAAACCAATGACGGCGCTGCGTAGCTGCGGGAGCCTGTGGCGATGCAGCGCGCCAAAGCCCGCTAAAAAGGGGCGGGGCGTATAGCTATATAAGCAGGCAAATTGCCAGAGGCAATCAGGTCATACGACTGAAGCGATGACACTGAAGCCGCAGCCTCGTGGCACGGCATATAACGCAGTACTCGTTCCGTATCTCAGGGAACCGAGGTTACGTTCGTAACCGAGTACGTTCCCTTTCGATACTCCACTCATACTGCGTATGGGGAACGATTCAACCGCGCCATGCCACGGTAGGGAACGATAAGACTTATCTTGAACACCCTGGGGCCCAGAGGATAAGTGAGAGGGCCGGAGCCGTCGAACCCTTGACGCAACACTGCTAAGAGGGAGCAAGCTCCCCGGAGGTGGTATGATGACGGAGTCTGAAGAGGCCGTCGTATCAAACCGAAAGAACCCGAGCGTGCAAGGTCGGGATGTCCAGGTTATAGAATCTGACAAAAGTGGACGGCGAGGACCAACTGGCCGCCTCACAGATGTCCTTGATCGAGACACCACCAGACCAGGCCCATGAAGAGGCCATCCCTCTAGTGGAGTGGGCTCTTATTCCTATGGGGCACTCAAGACCCATAGAAGAGTAACATAGAGCGATAGCATCAACTATCCAACGCGAGAGGCGTTGCTTTGAGACCGAAGACCCCTTGGTGCGGCCACCAAAGCAGACAAAAAGCTGGTCAGATTGCCTGAACGGCTGTGACCGCTCAGTGTATACCCTCAAAGCCCTCACTGGGCAGAGTAAATTCAGCTCTTGCTCACCTGACAACAGAGGCAGAGCCGAGAGAGAAACTACCTGCGCTCTAAATGGCGTTGAGAGCACTTTATGTACGTAGCCGTGCCTGGGTTTAAAAAATGACTTTTGAGTCATTGGGCCCAAACTCAAGGCATGCAGGGCTCACCGAGAGGGCCTGCAAATCGCCAACATGCTTGACCGATGCTAGAGCAAGTAGCAGAGCGGTTTTGAGCGTTAGGGGCCGAAGGCCAGCTGACCGCAGCGGTTCAAAGGGAGGTCCTTTGAGCGCTTCAAGGACCGTGTGAAGGTCCCAAGTGGGAGCGGTGAGAGGACGTGGGGGCTTCAACTGCCTAGCACTTCTCAGGAAACGCACAATGAGGCCGTTTCGACCCACTGATTGGCCAGCAATAGGGGCATGAAATGCTGCGATGGCTGCTACGTACACATTGAGCGTGGAAGGGGTGAGACCTTTGTCCAGACGCTCTTGGAGAAATGACAGTATCGGAGATATGTCACACTCAACAGGGTCTTCGTTCCGTGCGGAGCACCAGTCAACGAAGACTGACCATTTCTGGGTGTAGAGGCGTCTCGTAGACGGGGCCCTCGCCTGAGCAATGGTATGTAGCATGTCCTTGGGGAGGCTCAGAGGCTCCCATAGAGGGACCATACATGCAGAGCCCAGAGTTCTGGCTGCGGGTGCCAGATTGTCCTGTTCGCCTGAGAGAGGAGGTCCCGCCTCAGGGTGATCGGCCATGGGGCTTTCATGGAAAGCCTGAATAGCTCCGAGGACCAAACTTGGCTCCTCCAGAGTGGGGCCACCAGGAGGACTCTGTGCCTGTCTTCCCTGACTCGTCTGATGACCTGAGGGACCAGAGCGATCGGGGGAAAAGCATAAAGAAGGAGGCTGGGCCAGTCGTGGGCCAGCGCATCTGTGTCCTTTGAAAAATAAGTTGGGCAATGAGAGTTGCTTTCTGAGGCGAAGAGGTCGACCTCTGCCTTCCCGAAAATCTCCCAGATTTTGAGAACCGTCCGAGGGGACGTTGCTCCGCGAAAGCATGTCTGCTCCCAGATTCGACTTGCCAGGTATGTGTGTCGCCTTGAGCGATTGCAACCTGGGTAATGCCCATTCCAAGAGGCACTTTGCCAGCATGTAGAGGCGGCTGGACGAAAGGCCACCTTGGTGATTTATGTAGGACACCACTGTCATGCTGTCCGACTGGACTAGGACATGGCACCCTTCCAGGATCGCCTGAAACGATCGAAGGGCTCGTTCTACCCCCAGCATCTCGAGGCAGTTGATATGGAGATGGCTGTCCTCGTGCGACCACGAGCCGAAGGCTGGTCTGCCCTCGCACAGAGCGCCCCAACCCAGGTTGGACGCATCTGTTGAGACCACCGTACTTCTGGAAACCGCCTGTAGGGGTACTCCACGGCTGAACCAAACAGGGTTCATCCAAGGCTCCAGGGCTGCTAGACAGGCCTGGTTGACTCTGACGCGAAAGCGGCCGTGCCGCCAAGCGTGAGGTGGGACCCGGAGTTTCAGCCAGTATTGCAGGGGCCGCATTCATAGGAGGCCAAGCTGTAAAACTGGGGAGGCGGAAGCTATCAGCCCTAGCATCCTCTGAAAGAACTTCAGAGGGAAACAGGCTTTGTTCCTGACAGAGGCCGCGAGCTGCTGAAGTACCAGAGCGTGCTCTGGTGATATGACCGCCCTCATGCGGACTGAGTCGAAAACCACTCCCAGGAACATAATACGTTGGCTGGGGAGCAGTGAGCTCTTGGCAAAATTGACCCTGAGTCCTAGGCACTCTAAGTGGCGCAGGAGCACGGATCTGTGGTGGTCTAGCTCGGTTCGCGACTGGGCTAGAATGAGCCAGTCGTCGAGATAGTTCAGAATGCAGATTCCCATCTGTCTCAGAGGGGAAAGTGCCGCGTTCATGCACTTCGTGAAAATGCGTGGAGCTAGAGACAGCCCAAAGGGAAGGACTGCATATTGGTAAGCCACACCCTTGAACACGAATCTCAAGAATCGTCTGTGATGTGGGGCTATCTGGATGTGAAAGTAAGCGTCTTTCAGATCCAGCGAGAAGAACCAGTCCTCGGGGCAAATCTGCGTGAGGATCTGCTTCAGTGTCAACATCCTGAACTTCCGTTTCATGAGGGAGAGGTTCAGGAGTCTGAGGTCTAAGATGGGTCTGAGACCGGCATCTTTCTTGGGGACAAGGAAATAACGGCTGTAGAACCCCGACCCGCTTTCTGAGGGAGGAACCATCTCTATGGCTTCCTTCCTCAACAGCGTCAGCACTTCGGTGCGGAGGACCTGGGCGTCGTCCGGCTCTACCAAAGTGGGAATCACCCCGCGAAAACGTGGGGGTCTCCGGGCGAACTGCAGTGAGTAGCCGTATTTTATTATCCCCAACACCCACTTGGACACTCCGGGGATGGCCTGCCATGCCTCGGCCCACGTGACAAGGGGCTGGATAGTGTCGGATGGCAGGCCACTGATTAGGGGCCTGAACACTGACGAGTGTGGAAGAGGAAAATTGCTCTCTTTTAGAAAATGTGAAATCTTTATTGTGTTTGCCATAACAGTGCTTTGCGTGGACGCAACAACGGTGGGCCCAGGTCACATAGCCGGCAGGCAAGAGAGCTTCTGGGGTGGTCCGGCCGTGGCGGGACTTTGCTCTTTCCTCTTCCTTCCCCAACGATCAGGAGGATTTGGAGGGTTGGCGGATTTGGTGGTTTAGCGTGCTTAGTGGGGCAAGCTGGGTGCTGCTCCTTAGGGGGTGCCACCTGGGGGTAGAAGGGACAGGTTTGCTCTCGCGCTGAGTCGGTGCAGTCCTGGGGCGACTCGGGGCAGAGGTGGAGCGCTTGGGCAGGAAGTGCCGCATAGCCTGGGACGACTTCTGTGCTGTGGTGAAGCGCTCCGTAAACCCTTCTACGGCCGGCCCGAAGAGACTGGATGGACAGACTGGGGCATCTAGAAAGGCCACCTTGTCGCTCTCCTTAATCTCAGTGAGATTAAGCCAGAGGTGGCGCTCCAGCACAACCAGGTTGGCCATGGATCGTCCAATGGCTTGGGCCGTGGTTTTTGTGGCGCGCAGGGCCAGATCTGTGGCGCTGCGGAGGTCGCAAAAAGCAGGTTCACTAGGGCTCGACTCATCCAGGGAACGGAGAAGCTTTGCCTGGAACACCTGTAGAATGGCCATGGTGTGTAGTGCTGAAGCGGCTTGGCCCACAGAAGTGTAAACTCTGCCAGCCATGGCAGATGTCATCCTGCAGGGCTTTGAAGGAAGGGCTCTCTTGCTTTTCCACCCCACAGCCGCGGGGGGGCAGAGATGAGCAGCCACGGCCTCGTCCAGGGGTGGCAATTGCTCATAGCCCTTCTCCTGAGAGCCATCTACTGCGCCGAGAGCTGCAGAGGAAGTGCGTAGGCAGGCCGAGTAGGGGGCGCGCCACGACTTTGTGAGCTCATCGTGCACCTCAGGGAAAAACGGGGCAGAACGCTGGCGGGGGGCCTGGCAGCTTCCCGGCAGGAACCACTCGTCCAGCCTGCTGCGCGTCGGCTCCTCAGGGGGGGCCCACTCCAGATGGAGATCTTCGACAGCTCTGGAGAGGATGCGGAGAAGCTCGGCATCCATCCCAGCTTTGGCGTCGATGGGCTCTCGCGACGGCAAGTGGGCGGGGTTAGAATCACCGGCCCAGTCTTCCGTTTCAGAAGCCGCGAGTGACATGGAGTCCGATCCGCCTCCGATCCGCCAAATGAGACGAGGTCACTCACTTCAGCTGAGGGACGCTGCTCTGGGCGTGAGAAGAGGACGGGGGACAACTCTCTCGTTGGAGAGGGTGAGGCACGCGGGCGCCGAGCCGGCGTGAGCTCACCCAAACCCGGGCGCTGAGCCCCTCTTCCCCGCTGTCGCTTCCTGGCCGGCTCGCGGGAGGAAAAGGACGGGGGGGCGTGAGGGGCGGGGTCACTTTCATTAAAGAAAGCGATCCGTGAGCGCAGAGAGGCGAGACTCATGCTCTCACAGAAGCAGCATGAGGACTCAGTGAGTGCAGTTTCAGCGTGGGATTTACCCAGGCAGGAAACGCACTCCTCATGGCCGTCATTGTCGTGCAGAGGGACTCTGCATGTGCCACAGTTGTGACACGGCATGGCCGCCACCGTTAAAACGGCGTTTTTGGAAATGCTCTTTTAGAGCGGTGAAAACTGCTGGAAAGCTCTTTTTGTGATCGCCGGATGGCGGCAGGAGATCGCTGAGAAGCGGCTGCAAACAGGAAGCTGGCAGCCTGAGAACGGCGCAAGAAGCGGCTGTCTAAAGAGCGCTGGCGCTGCAAGCGGTCGGCGGTCTCAGCTGGTCCGCTGCGGTGCCTATTCAACGGCGAAAATCCAGCGAAGCCGTTCAGAGGAAATTTAGCGAAGTGAAGTCGTCGCTGAAGGAGTAAGGTCTGATTTCCTCTGGCGATTTGCCTGCTTATATAGCTATACGCCCCGCCCCTTTTTAGCGGGCTTTGGCGCGCTGCATCGCCACAGGCTCGCGCAGCTACGCAGCGCCGTCATTGGTTTAAAAAAAAAGTTTACAGATTAAACCAATGGCAGTGCAGTTGCACTGCGTTATTGAAAAAGGCTTCAGTATTGAGGAAAAAAGGAGCTTTTCCCCATACGCAGTATGAGTGGAGTATCGAAAGGGAACCAATGGAGTCAATGGCAATGTTGAGGTGATAAGATCCAAGACCCTGTTAGTGTCACCTTTTCTGGTATACAGTAACATGACAATTCAACCCATGTCCACTAGATGTTTTCCAGCATTCCACCTCACCAGATTCCCAACCACTGGCACAGTCAATTAGCACAACTTGTGCAATCTTTCTAAAGTTCAGCTATTTTTCCGGCATGTAAGACCAGCCATCGTTCACCATTGCTGAGCTCTCTATATTATGCTGATTTTGTTATTTAATAAAACCCCTCGCAAATGTAATCAAATTATTTGCGTTTGTGGCAATTTCCAGAGCCTTGATTTCTTTTTATTGCTCTAATCACCTTTTTGACCCTGCATACTGTAGGTGGACCACATGCCTGTTTTTTTTTCTTTTTAACTAGATTTTTATGAGTCAAGCTTCCTGCAGTGTTCTAGCTAATGACTAGAAGGTTTTATTGACCTCACTCTCAAAAATAGCATGTTAACCAGCTGCCTTTTGGCGTGTGTCAAATTGATTTGGGAGAATATTGAATTAATAGGAAAGGTAGTAATTCAGGCCAGCACCTTTTCTAAAGCATGTCTCTACCTCCATTGTCAACCAGTTGGATATTGATTAAAAGTCTCCTATGAGGTCTTAGTTTTTATGTAGCTGAATCTTCCTTAAATGCATCAGGAAATAAAAGTGATATATTCTGATATATTTCTTCACCTGGCAATAATAGCTGGTCCATTTCTCACATAATGTCTGAAAAGATCTATTGTACTCACTTTTCTTTTTAGCAATTATAGTTTCTTTTATAATTGCACAGTAAGTCTCTTTTATCTGCCTTAGACATTCTGTAGTCATCTCTATTTATATTTAATTGCTTTCATACCTATTTTCTGTCACTACTTTTTTTTTTGCCATGTTTTACGATTAATCTCTTTGGATCCTGATCTACAGTAACCGTTTCATCCTGGAGGACAAACATACAGACCTTTTATTTCAACCGTCTAACGTTACCCTTCAAAGTCCTCATCACTTGTGAGCAAGACATCAACATGGAGAACCAACGCTTGATTTCAGTTATGTTAGGAACAATGTTCGAAAGAGAATTTGAGGAAGTTCTCTGTAACCTATAAACAACTATGTTCTCATATTACATAGAAGAAGAAAGAAAATATCTTTTCTTTCAATCAGATATTATACGACACACAGTTTCATTGGGACTGGGAGGATTTGAAGAACTTTCTGCACACACCTTCCCTGTTTTTGACTGAAGCTTTCTTTCGCAGCTTGAGCCCTGATAATTACGTGTGTCTCTTCCCATCATCAAATTAATTTCCACCTCTGTTCTCTTTGTTAGATTGACCTTTCCCCCCCACTTAATGACTTTCTGTTCTTCTTGACATTTAACCTCTCATTTTCATTGTGCTCTCCTGGCTCATCATCTCCTCCAGCTTTGGAGTCTCTTGAGACCTTTGAGCGCAATTTTTTTCCATTGTTATAGCTTTCTTTTCTCTTGCTTTCTGCCTGTCTATAGGGATGTGGTACCTTAGTGGTTAAGGTGTTGGACTAATGAACAGAAGGTCTTGAGTTTGAATCCCAGGTCCACTAAGCTGTCATGTCTGGGCCCCTGAGCAAGGCCCTTAACACTTAATTGCTCAGTTGTATAAATTAAAACAAAAATGTAAGTCACTCTGGATAAGGGTGTCTGCTAAATGCCAGAAATGTAAATGTCTATAGATATATAGATGAGGTTGCAATATTACATAGCGAAATGCTTTATATGAATCAAAATTAAATGGAATTTGATGTACAAGAAAAAGTGAATAGAAAGGATATAAAAAATATTAAAAGTGTGCAGTTTTAATGAATATAAATCCAGTGCATCCGTGACCTCAGTATTATAAAGTTCAGTCTGGATCTTTATTCAAAAATGAGAAAACGTCATCAGTTTATCATCCTGTGGTGTTATTTTTCATTTTGTAGTGTTCTTTAGTGTAATATTTATAGACTAATATCCAAGCTGAATATGCAATTGTCAGGGTTAAGCGCTGATCAGTTGTGGATCAGCGCGGACTTTCAGACACGTGCAAATGTTTGTTTACTAATGTCACATGGCTGCCCCGCCTTCGTCTGTACCGCCCAGTCCTCACACCTGTTCCCAATTGTGTATGTAACTGTGGTGGTATATATGTGACCCGCATTGCCGATGGCAGCGCGGATTCATTAGTCAATAGTCTTTGTATGTGACTGTGTGTGTGTATTAGTCCTACGTCTAATCGTAGTATGTCTAGTATTGTAATGTCCTAGCGTGGTGTATGTTATGTATTAAACCCCTATTCCTGTGAAGCTATCTTGTCTATGGGTCTGCTTCTGTAGACCGCTTTATCTTCCTGCCTTACCCCGAGAGCCTGACAGCAATATAAGACTTCCTTTATTTTTCATTTTATTTGGTTCATTTCATTCCTACGTATCCCTTTCTGCCTCAGTATCAGGATGCCTAATAAGTCTCTGCTGTTATTCATGAGATATCAATCTCTTTCTACTGTATATAGAATCAGCAACATTAAACGAGAAAATAATCAAATCTCATGAAACTACAAGGACATGAAGAGCAAATGAATAATTGATCAGCTAAAAAGGGCTGAGACATTAACGCTCCTCCATTCTTGTTCATTATTCAGAATCTGAACACAAAGTATCATCAAGTGGGAATGAGCTTTAATGCTAGAATTAGATGTATTATAAATAAAATAAAACAAAATCTAGCAGGTCAAATGCTTAGATAATTCTAGGACTGTTGCAGGAAATGATGGTGTGATGAGGCCTGGTGCAAAGAGGAGTTACTGATATCTCCCACAAACTGACTAAAATTAAGTACTTTGAATTGTTTTTTTATATTAATTTTTATATTATTCATTATATATGTATATATATATATATATATATATATATATATATATATATATATATATATATATGTATATATATATATATTATATTTTATATTTTTTAAATAGTATATTATATCTTATATTAAATTAATTCACTTATATTGTTTTAGTTTTTAGTAATTTTTTTAATACGATCCAATATTATTTTTAAACTTATTGTTACTTTTAATGTCAAGGCAGCACAATACATATTGCTTACATTACAGTAGCTATAATTTCATAACATCATTCACAAATCTGCGTCTATCTTTCTCTCTCTTCTGAATTTAATTTTGGTTACAAAATTTAGCATTTCAAAAGACTTCTTTCTAAAAGTTACAGAAAAAACGTCTTATAGAAAAGTTCACCCTATTGACATATTGGAAATTTTCTACATTGTTTTTTTTTGGTTTATATGAAACTACTGCTGCTGTTATACAAAAATAATCAACAGCTTCTGGCCACTTAGAATCAAGAATTCAACCGTGCCGTAGTATAACAATGATCAGTAAATATTTTTGTGATATTAAATATTCATAATTGTTTGTTTTAGACTCTAGCTGTCAGGGATGGACTCAGGATGAACACAAGTCATCAGATAAGCAGATAAATCCAAAACCATGATCAAAGTGGCTGTACACGGGTTTTCAGGTTATCAGCAGAGAGGCTAATCAAAACAGATTGAGTAAATACAGGAAAGATCATGTACACAAACAAAAAGGCGTAACCAGTACATCACCGTCACCAGTAAACATTAGAAACGAGACCTCACAGAGATTCCATCAGCGGCCTTGTTATTTATGTGCAGTGTGCTGATTGGAAACAGGTGGTTTTAATTAGAAGTTTGTTGTCTGGATAAGGATTTTGCAAAACAGAGTTTTTCGTTAAAGCAGATGTGACATTACAGGCAAGTGCTAGTCAGATATCTGGAAATTATCGAGAAAGAAAAAAGGTCCTTGTGTGGAGAAAGAAAAAAAGAAAAGCTGATGTTCTCTGCAGTGTGGAACTGAATCATGTACTTAAACCAGATGTTACACATCTGTCGCAAGTACAAAAAAAAACACAGTAGAAGAAATACGAAAAGCAGTAGCAGGTTAAGTGCAATTTTTATATTACTAATTGTTAGCTTGACACAATCAACATATTTTTCTCTATACTCTTATTATTATTATTATTATTATTATTTTTTATTTTTTATTTTTTTTAAATAAAGCAACAAAATTCAGCATTTGTATGGGAACAAGCCACTTGTGGTTTTTGGAAAGATTACAGTTACAGTTGCCACATACTGTAGCAATGCTTTAAAATAGCCATGCATTTTTTTACCCCATAGCAAAACATTGAAAATACAATTAAAAATACAAACCCTAGCAACCAATTACCCCTTAGCAACCGTATGAGTTTCCTTACCAACCGACTAGCTACAAACTACCAACCAACTGGATAAACTCAACCCCTCACCCCTAACAGCCACCTAGCAACACCCTAGCAACACCCTAGCAAACAGCTGACTGAGCATTTAACCTTTCGACATTTAACATATTTTTACATTCTTAGCTGTTAAAACTTAGCATTTTTAAATCATTGACAACAAAGGAATTAATATCGTTTAAAAACATTTAGCATTTTTATCCAGCTCGGTCAAACCTACATGAATATTCATCCATGAATTTTAACCATTTAGTTTATATAAAAAGGATTCTGGTACTACATTTATAATTGTAGAGCTTATAAAAAGATGTATTGCTATTAATATTGGACGCTATCATGAGACTCGTGAAAAACGTTATACTGTTTCTAATGTTTGAGTTTTATTGTACTGTTGGTGTGCTTTATTTTGTGAACCAACATTAGCTCTAAATTAAAGCAATAAATAATAAAAAACACTGAAACACCAGGCCCAAGAAATAAAAATGACAATAAAATTGACATAATGTCATCACTTTCCATTACTGGATTTTCCCTCTACTGCATTTAATTTCTTCCTCACTAGTTTTACAAAGTAGTGTTACAAAGCGATCACGTTCAGCTGTATAAAGAAAGCAAAAATGGCCATAAAACATTTCAAGCTGATTTTTGACCTTCATAAGTCTTTTTCTAAAAACAATAGTCTCCTTATTAATGCCTTGCAGGAATGTTTTTGGATTCAATCCATCATTTATATCCAACTTTCCTACTTCTACTGCTATGGTTTGGCCTAAATTCTTAAAGGATTTCAAAAGGACCATTTGTAGAGAAGGCTTTAAAGTCTAGAGAGAAGAAAAACAGCCACTTTATAATTTTACCTGGATGGACTACATGGAACTGAACCATGCAGTTTGGGCAACTTTCCCATCATTCATAGCACTGGAGGAGTAAAAGGTTGTGTTTCCATTTGGTTCACACTTCAAGAATGTGAACTAATCAGGAAGCTGAAGTTTGGAGTGTCTGCACAATTTCCTTAAATATTTTTGAAAGCTTAACACCAGACTGGGTTTTTGTCATCAGTTGAGAATTTGTTCTTGGATCTATGACATTAATACTTAAACCGAGTGTTTACACGTTGTGAATTGAGACGTGACTGAATTTGGTGGTCTTGTGACGCCCCCTGGTGGCTATGTTGTAACAGTGAAATTGTTAATAAAAGCCTGTGTGTTCAAGACTGTGTGCAGTTAAAACATCCATCCATTCATCCATCCATCCATTTTCTGTACCGCTTAACCTAGGCGAGGTTGCAGAAAGCCTGGAGGCTATCTCAGGGGACTGAGGGGCCAAGGAAGGGGACACAATCTGGACAGAGTGCCAACCTGTCTGAGGGCTCACACATTCACGCATGTTAGAAGGTCCACTACGATTCATCTCTGATCATTTCATCATCTCACCACACACAGCAAGCTATAGTGAAACAATCCAACCAAAGATTTTCTTCAAAGCTGGTATTAAGCATATCAGTACCTCTGCCTGAAGTCCCACATACTCCGAGGGAAACCGAGGGTCCAGCTGCAAAGTAGGCAGCACCCCACTTTAAACCCAAGTGTCAAAAACAATTCACGTTGCTTACATATGAAACTGTCGTTGGACCGGACAAAGCAATTTGCTAGCTCAGGAAGGAAAATGCATTCATGAGAGGATCAAGCAACATAAGAGCATGGAGTTGTTACTGGTAATTAAATAGTCAAAATGATTTGATGTTTGAGGTCATAGGCATTGTTTCATCAACCTATAGGTGTAGCTATACTATATTTGTGTTTTAGACATAACTGGCAAGTTTTTAAAATTGTCCAGTAAAATAAACTATTTCTGGACACCGAATTAAAATCCAAGTAGAAACGCTGATTCAGAAGAAGAGGTCTTTATTTTGTCACATATACTTTACAGTACAGTGAAATTCTTTTTCAGAGTCAGTCATGATATAGTCAGTCAGTTTAGAGTTAGCATATTACTTCAAATTCAGCGCAATTTCACTATACAAGATTATCAAAACTATTTAACTGAACATGAGCAGGAGTTTGTATAAACAGTTCAGAATTGATTCATTTATTCAAATGATCTCTTGGGTTTGTCTTTGAAGGAAGAATATTTCTAACACAGCTCATGCTGTATCCGGATCTCGGATCCAATCCCAGAATGCACCGATAATGGAATTCCAGTACAGCACAAAGCACAGCTTAAAAATATTTACCTAAAAGCGACAATAGAGTAGACTAGCAATCCATAAGAAGCGACATCTTTTTGTGAGATGGGAAAAAAATCCGGAGAACTCACACTAACCCCATTGGAACACACAGAGAGATCATAGAAAGCTTTGCAAAGGAATTAACCTGAGCTCAGGATTGAGTTGGGAGCTTGGAGATGTCAGGCAATAACTCTAGCCAGTAACTGTAATAAATGCTGCTTTACATAAGCACAAACCCATTGAGCATGTCTAACATCCTTTGACTAAGATCAATCATTGTTTCTGACATTTTGAGCTCTTAAATAAAACAGAATCCACTATCGTTTTTTTTTTTTTTTTTTCTTGCTGTTTGTTTTGCTAGGTCAATCCAGGCCACACAGCTTGAATATCTCATAACTGCAACAAATCCAAAAATACGTCTGTCAGATATTCAGAATCAAGAATCATGTTCAAGCGGATCAGGTTGCCTTTTGAGGCTATAATACAGCTAAAGTATGCAGGACTTCCAGAAAGGGCAGAAAACCAAACCACCGACGATGGACAGAAAGTTTTTCAGCCATTTCTTTCTTGCTTTGTGCTTATAAGGATCGTATAAAGTATGATTAAGATCTGCATTTCTTTCCTAGGGAGTAAACTATGTAGAGATAATAAAACAGATTTGTTTAATTTTGCATTCATTTTTAATTTCATAAATTTTTCATTACAAATGGTATCAACAACTTGAGGGAAAAGAATTTTACCGTTGCATTTAGGCTGCGTTCTATTTTTGCTTTAATTAGTGCACACACTCGAGTCACATCCATTGGCATGTCGTCTGAACACACACTTCAATATCAGACATGAGGAAAATCTGACCTTTTATACAAAGCAGCTATCATGGTCAAGATCACACATTTGCGTGCATTTAAATAGAGACATAACTTTGTCATGTGACATAATATTAAATACAATATAGGTGTGTGTGTGTGTGTGTGTGTGAGGATTCAACATTGTTGTTGCAGTGAAGTGAAAATCTGCTCACTTTTTATACACTGTTCATAGAAAAAAAATACTAAATTTAAGAATTAGTTAAAACAAATGAATAAAAATTGTAAGAAAGTAAAAAAATGCAACAGAACAAATGCGCAATATGTCGACGTGTCTCCTAAACCTCTCACAAACTGTTAATCTGATTAAAGAAGTATGTCCTGGAAATTTGTTAGCGTTTTTTTTTTTTTTTTTTTTTTTTTGCAAAGTCAAAAAATCTTTCATCTTTTCTATCAACACTTTTGACACCTACTTTTAAAATAAACAGCAATTTTCAAATTCCTTCTATGCACAAATCCAACAGCTTTACTTGAACTGCATGACTGACTGAAACAGAGTTTGAGATGAGTTATCTCACGCTGATGCACTCACTTTTAACGCAACTAACCAACATAATCTCTTTGTATCTTGCATTGTTATCTGCTGTCTTTAGCATCCTGTTTACATGGTTGTGAAACAAAATCTGCTGTAATCTGGATTTGCTCAACATATAACACGTCCACATCCCCTACGTCAGAAGGAATTAGAGATTCTAGTCAGATTCATTACTTGAATTCATGTAATAGTCAAAAAGGTAAAAGGAAAGAGATAAAAATACAAGTCCTGACACTTTCTTTGAAGTCAACATGGAGATGGTTCACATTGCTCCTATAAGAGCTTACCTTCTTCTACACTGTAAAAGAAAAAGTTGAACTCCATTGAAGGAAACTTTTAGTTGTACACTTACATGTAATTTCTAGAAATGCATTAGACTTTAGGACAACGCGTATTTTATTCAACAAAACCTAAATCCAGGAACAAGGCCGAACAAGAAAAGAAACTTGCAGCACTCAACACAACTAGCAACTAGCAACTCTGTACAAAATAACAAACACACAATGCTTCTTACTATGTGAGAATAACAAAGATAACAAAGAAAGAAATAAAAAAAATAATGAAAAAAAAACAATAAGTGAGAGTGCCATCTGGTGGTGTGAGGAGGAATTGTCCATGATATCCGTGGCAGATTTCTGGTACAATATAGTCACAATGATGTTATTCACATTTACATTAGAAACATGCATTCACTGAAACTGGCTCACTAGGTTACAGACTAAAACTAAGACTTTTTAAGTCCTAGTTCTCCAGGAAGAGGAGGAGCATTCGAAAAACTGTTTGGACATTTAGAGGAAGTTTATTCCTTTAAATAGATGCCAGAACACAGTCTTGATGCCTTGAACCCTGAGAGATGGTGGAACCATTTGAGCAACTGGTGCTAGAAGAATCTGAGAAAGTGTGGTGCACTGTGGGGTGTGATAAGCACATTAAGGTTAATGCGTGATGGCCGATTTGGGCTTTGTAGGCTAAGTATCTGTATAGTAATCTGTTGTGAGCAGCTACAGGAAGCCAGCAGAGGAAGCATAGTAGTAAAAAAAAAATGCATGTCATGGCTGATGGTACCATGTTCAGAATCACTTTTGAGCTTGTTAGAGTATCACCTGATTTAGCATATCCATATCAACACCTTTATAGAGATTAGCATAATATGATTTGGCATTTCTTTCTAAAGCAATACTCATTTGTACTGTATCACAGATTTTCCAGAGAGTAAAAACCTTGTATGATATCCTCAAGGCCCAGTAGGTGTCACTTTGAGTTCCCTTGAAGCAAAAGGGAAAAAAATGTCTTTACTTGAAGCAACCTCATTGAAATATCTCACACAAAACGGTCATAAACATATGTAGTATTAATTATAAAGTACAAGAAACATCTTCAATTCATCAACCTAATGACCAGGCTTCTGAGATCTCACTTAGATCTCTCTCTTAGAAATTAATCATTGTTTATGACAGTTAAGGAACCTTAGTAGAACGATAATTAGACTGTGTTGGTTTTTCATTGGGATGTCCAGCACCATTTTAGTACTTGTTCTGACTCTTCAGTAATAGTTCAGATATTTCTGATACATTACAATACAGTAAGGTAACAGTTCATCAAATTAATTTTTTATATTCACAAGTAGTGAGAAACAAACCACTTCCTTTAATATCTGTTATCACTTAGCCAATCGTAACGGTCATTGGACGCTCTGTTCCAGATTGTGGTGTTTATTACGATTCATGCGAATGATTAGAATGCATTTAACAGTTTATCTGAGCAATCAGATAGCATGGTTTCCTTTTTGTAGGTGCATCTACATGCTGCAGCGAGATAACTGTGAAAGTACATCAGAAACTACATCAGAAGGTGACAGACAAGCACAGAGAAAGGCATTTACTCAGGTAAAATATTTTATTAAAACTTCATATATTAGCTGTTTAAGGTTTGGATAAGAACATGACAATTAGTGCTGGAGAAATGGATCGTGTTTGTGCCGTGATTTAGGAATTATATTAGATTAGGCCTGCAATGTGATGCGAAAAAATATGGGCCATACTTCTAACTTCATGTCATTTCATGTCATGAATTGGGGAAAAAAATAAACAGGTGATTGAAATTTACATAGAGATTTTTTTATTATTATTTACTGTAGCTTATACAGTCTTGCTCATATGTTCATAGTATCTATCTATCTATCTATCTATCTATCTATCTATCTATCTATCTATCTATCTATCAATTTTAATGGTTGGTTGCTAAACGTAATGTATACTTCAAATACTAATATAATATAATTTACTTCCACTAAATATTCTATACAAATATTACTAATAGAAAACCATTTATTATTAATGAATACATTTTTCAATCAAATAGAATTAAAATAATATTTGCAAATAAAAACTCACTCACTCATCACTCATCTTCTACCGCTTATCCAAACTACTGTACCTCGGGTCACGGGGAGCCTGTGCCTATCTCAGACGTCATTGGGCATCAAGGCAGGATACACCCTGCCTTGGGCACCCATCACAGGGCACACACACTCTCATTAACTCACGCAATCACACACTACGGACAATTTTCCAGAGATGCCAATCAACCTACCATGCATGTCTTTGGACCGGGGAAGGAAACCCCCGAGGCACGGGGAGAACATGCAAACTCCACACACACAAGGCGGAGGCGGGAATCGAACCCCCAACCCTGGAGGTGTGAGGCGAACATGCTAACCACTAAGCCACCGTGCCCCCATGTCTGCTAAACAATGTAGATGTAAAAGTAAACGACACTTTCACAAATTATCAATCATTTCCTCTGGAATTTTCCCTACATAGGACAGGAATTGGTTTTCTGCTCAACATCCTTTCTTCACTTTGTACTTTCCAGTCTGATTACAATACAATTGCAGCTCATTTTACACACAGTATACAAGCTCTCTCTATCATGAATTTAAAAGCTTTGATAATTTCTTCTACTTCCTTAAACTGTATTTCTATACTTGAATCAGATTTCTTTTATTTTCTAAATACACTTTTAAGATAAGCGGTAGAAGATGAATGAATGAATGAATGAATGAATGAATGAATATACTACCACAACATTCAACGTATATGACTCATTTTTGGTAAAAAAAAAAATAAAATTTTTAAGAGGTGATGGTGCTGTTTATCGTTATGAGATCTGCCACGTATACACATCAATGACATGCATATTTACTTAGTAAAGTCTTATTTAAGAAGAGATCTTTAGTAAGATTTTAATTTTTTTTTGCTCATGGCCTGTTATTCATCATTGCTATTAAACCCTGTTGTGCTGCCGGTGTACATTTTATTACTGTGCATACCACAGTGACATTGTAAAACATTGTCTTGACTTTCATCATTGTTTTTCTTTTCTTCAGGGGATAATGTAGATCTCAGGTTTCCTTCTTGCTGAAAAATAACAGTGATGAAATAATCACTCTGCATCTCTGAGCCAGCTCATGGTCCGAGCTAAGGCTCTGGCTAAGCTCTTCCCTGTTTGGATTGTTAACAAGGATCAGGAATTTGTATTAAAAAGGTTAAACGCTAGAGTTGATTATTTTTCTGAAACTTTTATATCAAATGCAGCCTTATTTTCACCATTTTCTATTTCGATTTGCAGGAGCTGATGAGCGATGGAAAGTGGAGATGCCAACAACTCAGTCTTTAAAAGTCCTAACTGTAACCACTCAGAGGAATACAAATTCACCACCTATACTGTGGTCTTCAGCCTGGTCTTTATTTTTGGTCTCTTGGGGAACGTCGGCGCTCTGTACGTCTTCTGCAAACTCTCGGTGAAGAATCGTCTCTCGACCATCTTTCTCATCCACCTTGCTGTATCAGACCTCATCTTCATCCTGACATTGCCATTACGGATCGCCTATTACTTCAGCAGCTTGATCAGTTTGAAGGAATTGTCACCCAAGTCCACGACTTCACATTTGAACCTTGCTTGTCGTTTCTCCACCTTCTTGTTCTACATCAGCATGTATTGCAGTATCTTCTTTCTGACAGCTCTTAGCTTGTGCCGCTACCTGGTGCTGGCGGGTCGAGTCCGACTCCAGAACAGTGAGGCTTGCAGATGGGCTCGTTTGATGTGCTGGGGAATCTGGGTCTTTGTGGTAGGTGGGAACATTTTATACATCTGGATTACATCTGGGTTCAGCATGCGGGCTGAGGGATGCCTGGAACCAGCAGGAAAAGAGTCCTGGGCTTTGCTGTATCATTTCAACTTGGTGGTGCTGGTGACCTGCTTTTTGCTTCCCCTAACAGTGGTATTGATTTGCTACTCCCTCATGATCAGACACATCTTGAAGATCCAGGCTGGCCAAAGACAGCGTGATGTGGCTCTGATCTGCCTGGTGCTTATGATCTTTTGTTTTTGTTTCCTCCCTTACCACATCCAGCGCACGCTGCACCTCCACTACATGATGTACCCAGGGACATGCCAGTTGCTGACCAACTTGCAGAAATCGGTGGTTGTGACACTGTGCTTTGCTGTAGTCAATAGTTGCCTGGATCCAATTCTCTTCCTGTTTGTGGGCCATGGCTTCAAAGCAGTGATGAATAAGTATATTGCTCGTGTGTACCTTACTTGTGCAGTCGAGAATACCAATTTAAGTGCCATGTCTCCAGCTGTTGTGCAGCTACCATTAGTGACGGAACCAAAGACCACAGATACAGATCAAGGTTCCCCTTTGGAGTTGTCACTTTCCCAGAATAGTGATATTACAGTTTGATAGCTCCACCCACCATTCTGTTACAGTTCATTGTTTATGATATTTAAATCAGAGGCATCAAAAAAACGCTGTTAGACTTTCTGGGGTTATTTTTCTTCCTTGAATGGTCTCGTTTTCAGTGTTCTTACAGAAACTACTAAGAGAAGAGTCAAACAAGTGATTCGTTGTACCGTATGTTCCACCACAGCTGAAAATAATTACAGAAATAAGCAAGCAAATTAACTAAATGTATATTTAATGAACTACTGTGTATATATTCACATCTGCAATATATCAGCCTCATAATCTGTCTTCTTAGATCCACACTAATTAAAACATTTTTCCAAGCAGGTTTTCTTTTTAATTTAATTTACATTTATGGCATTTGGCAGATGCCTTTACATTCTTCAAGTCACTCTAGATTATTTTTTTCTCATTTTGTACAACTGAGCAACTAAGGGTTAAGGGCCTTTCTCAGGGGCCCAGCAGTGGCAACTCACAACCACTAAGCTAACACGTCCCCATTTTCATGAATCGTTGTCTATGATAGTTATGGAACCTCAGTAGAGTGATAATTGCATTGCATTGTTTTTTTTCTTTGTAGGCATATTTTAGACTGCTTTGAACCTATGTATATATTCAATACAAACGCAATAGCTGAATGAAACTTGACCGATGCACGACCATGACTGCATGGTGCCTTGTGATAGATCGTCATCCCATCCAGCGTTGGTTCACAGGATAAGCTTCGTATCCTCCATGACAGTAGCTGAAATAAAGCACTTGAATGAATCTAATGGAATGATGTTTGAATTGTTTTATTGTCTTTTGTGTTTTATACACTTAATCCTCTACAAGTACACAACACATCCTTTCAATGCCAAACCATTCACATGTTCATAGGTTTCACATTCTTTAGGAGATTTGTACCAAAAACTTATCTAATTCATCCCACATTTTTTGTGGCAGGCTGTCTGTGGTGATTTCAGTCTTATTTGAAAAATCCCTTTGATAATCACTGTGATGGGTTTTTTTGGCAGAAATCCCTTTCTGTTAAAGCTATTCATTGGAGACTAAATCCAAAAATGGAAATGAAAACTTAGCATCATGATCTAATTAAATTTAAGCCATACTTGTTACGACTACCAATGTTTACATGCTTAATTTGTGTCAAATTGCATGTAATATCAGCAATAGACTTATAGCTGATATAAACTTATTCAAGTATCTGGCTGTGTACGGTGTGAATGTATTTCTGTCCATGTGCAACACATCAAGACTGAAAGCTCTTTTATTTTTTATCTGGTGAATGAGTGCATACCTCGGCTGATCTCCTTCCCGTCTCCTCTGGGTGAACTCTATTTGAATGATCCCACACAAAATGTTTTGGCTTAGGTGTCTGGGAAGGTGGTGGTGGTGTGGGGGTAAAAAGAATTCCTGCTCACTCTTTATAGACAAGGCCTAAAGTCTATTCATAAAAGGTACATGTGGCTATACAAATGACGAATGGTTAACAATGACTTGAAATGATAATTCAAGAAATAAGATAATTCAATTGTTAAGAAAATCATAAACAACAGAATTGTACCTCAAGAAACCCAGTGTATGTTTGGGACAAGCTTTCTACATTATGTTTTTAGCAACCAAAAACATGCCTTGCTGTTTTTTATTGGATCACAAAGGTTAGCAAGGTTTGCAAATTTACATGCCTAGTGTCCAATCACAAGACTGTATCTAGGTCAGTGGTGTCCAATCACAAGACTGTATCTAGGTCAGTGATGTCCAATCTTAAGACCTTATCTAGGTCAGGGCTGTCAAATTTTACTACTTTATTCAGAAAGGGATAAGTCAATAGTGTCCAATCTTAAGACTGTATCTACTGTAGGTCAATAGTGTCCAATCTTAAGACTGTATCTAGGTCAATAGTGTCCAATCTTAAGATTGTATCTAGGTCAATATTTCCAATCTTAAGACTGTATCTAGGTCAATGATGTCCAAACTTATCTAGGTTCCTCGTTCTTAATTTATTTTTTTTTTGCCGACTCCCACCAGAGACATTGACCTCTGTAACCGCCTTGCCATTTACTATAGTTTAAGGGTTAAAATAAACTTCATAATTTGGCTTAATTCTGTATGCTATCCTGTGTATACAATATCAATTTGCTTACATTAATACTTGTTATATGTTTTAAAGAAACAACACATCATACTGTACCTGTTTATTTTATCCATTTATAGTTACATTTAATCTCTTGGAATGTCCATGAAACAAGATAAATCCTGTAATCGCTTATGTTTTAGTCGCTAGAAACAGCTGTTCCCTCATCAGCATTATTTTGTTTCTCTTAACTCTTACAAAGTGCTGATACTGAAGACTTCATGCAAAATTTCTACACATCTTCTTTTAAAAATCTGTCCATCATACAAGTCCTTGTGACTTACACATTACTATAGAAACACTAAAGTGCTCGAATAATAAACCAAAGCTGGAGTAATGATGAGGAGGTGTGTGGGGGTGGGAGGGAGGGGCTATAAATCAGCTTGATAAGAGTGTGTTACATCACAGCATGCTTCAGATAATAGCCCATTTGCGAAATCTAACAATTTAACAATACATTTTCACACTCTGCTGTTCTGTGCACACACTTTCTAAGGCACTTAAGAATAGAGAAATGGTGGAATGAAGTCAACAGAATAAAACCATATGAGTTTAACATTTGGGAAAAAAACATGTGCTTTTACTTTACTGCTTGCCAAACCCTGTTGAGCCTAAAGTGTGGAAAACATGAGAAATTACCAGAAGGATGTCAGTAAAAAAAATCCCTGGCATATTGTTACACTGATATAAATCAAAAGATTGATAGAGTTAAATAAAATATATTCATTTCTCAGATTTGTTTTTCTCTGCTACGAGCCAAAATGAGTCATGAGTCATAAAATATTACACCCTGATAATATGACATCGGAAAATCAAACTGTGCCCTTTAAAATCACGAAAAACACATGAAACAGGCTGACAGACAAAATGCATAAACAGCAACTTTTTTATCTAAATGCAGCTCGGTGCTGAGAAGGAGTCTCCGAGACAAGGTACTGTATGTAAACCAATTCTGTAGCAAATATCCTTTTACAAATTTTCCTTCAGCCACAGCAGATAATTGTCCGTCATTCTGCGGGCCACTTCGAACTCGGTGGGCCAAAGCGTGAACATAAGTGTACCGTGAAAGCCTTCTTCATAGTGTTCATGTGTCACGTCGACGCCAGCCAGACGCAAGCGTGTTACGTACATCACACCGTCGTCACGCAGTACGTCATACTCACACGTCAGTATGTAGGTTTTAGGCAGCTGACGTAACACGGCTTCAGGCATCAGCAACGGTGATGCTCGTGGGTCCTCTAGCGACAGCGAGGTTTTATCTGTAGTTACAGACAGTGTTTTATATTTGTATGTTCTGCGGTACGTTTCTGGCAGGAAGACGCTCCAGTTGACGAATTTAAGCATTGCGACAGATTCTGCGCTGTTGTGGTTATTGGTTAACATTGCGGTGAAGAACGCTTTGTCACTGGTGAAGTATTCACTCCAGAAGCGTACCATGAGCATGCGTGGTAGGATGGGCATATGCTGGTTCTGCTGGTACGACGGCGTGTTCAAATCCAGGGCTTGTAGAGCCGGGTAGATTAAAGCCTGCGCTTTTAGTTTCACACGCTGGTTTGGTTCCAGCTGCAGCTAAAATTAGAAATACATTTTAGAGACTGATCAGAAATTCTGAATTTCAAACAAAACAAAATATTAATCCTGGAAAGACCCTTGTTCTGCTTTAAGGCCTGGATCTGTTTGTGTATAGGTACATCTGGTCCATATTCACCACTTCCCTCTTCCTTCTGAAACTGTGTGGTGAATTGTGTGGTGGAATTCAAACAGGAACTCCACAGAGACCTGTAGTAACCTGATCTTGAGGTCAATCCTAGGTGGACGATGCTACCCTCTGTGCCTCCTTGCTGCCAAAAATGTAAAACTATCCCACATTATTCTAATGTATCTCACCTGCTGTGCTACAGCAGCTGCCAGGTTTCCTCCAGCACTGTCCCCTGACACCGCGACACGCTCCGGATCCACCTCGTACCTGTCCAGAACATCATACTGAAGGAAGTACTTCACTACACGGTAAACATCCTCAAATGGAACAGGGAAGTGGTAAGGAGGGGCCAGGCGGTACCTGTGCACAAACAATAAGTTGTGTTACAACAGAACTCGATTGAATCTATATCATTCAGAACTTGACATTTTTGTCAAACCAAATTAATTCGATCCGATTGCAGATTGTTTGATCGATCTGATTTAAATATTCATTTCCATGTGCATTTCATATATTCGGTCTTCTTCACTGACCAGTTATTTCCACCAGATTCCATGCTTAAGTCATAAATTGTAAGACAAACATACACACAACTGCACTGGTGTATTTTGGAATCCAACTGAAAAATTTCATCAATTTCAAGCCTTTCAAGGCTTAATTTTAACTTCAAAGACACAAGAAACCTGACAACAAAAACTGGAGAATGTCGGGTAATCAAAGATGCACAACAACAAGGACTAACAAAACAATGCAACTCGCAAGACAACAGGTATAAATAGGGGAGGTAATTAGTGACACATAAGGTGTGCAGATTTGGGACCAAGTTAAGGATCAGCACAAGAGCACAGTAAAATGCGTAAATATTTATGCAACATAAAATTATAAGTTTAATATATTAAAATTTATATTTAAAAATACATGCTTTCCTTCATGAAGAATTTTGCCAAATTGATTTTTCATTTATTCTATTTAATTTATTTAAAATTATGAGCTATTTTTATGTAGATTTATGAAATATAATATAGATTTTTTTTACTAAAGATTTGCAATATGTTCTTCTGTTTGTGCATTCACAGTGTACAGTACCTCAGATACTGAACACACTTCAGTATATTTACTTGTTCAAACACTTCGATATCTGACTAATTATAGTGTGACTTCTTGTTTTAAAAAAAAATGTTGCAGATGCAGATATTCTTGTTTGTACTCGAGTGCCTGATTTTAGTAACATTCTCTCAGTGATCTTATTTTTAACAGAAATAAGAATCAAAATCCTTAATATTAACTTATTATAATTTTAGAAAAGTATAAAATTATAAAATTTGTCTTTTTTTCCCCCCATCTATTTTCAAGTGAGATTTCTAACTCTTTGTCATTTTTTATTGTTCTTCTGCTTCACGTACAGAGAGGCTTGGCCAATTATTTCATGCAGAGCGTGTATACTCGCACACAAGGTCCAGGTTGGAGCATGTGACCACACATGTTGTTTTACTAAGAAAGAATAAAATAAAATAGTGTTTGAGATCGTGCCAAGTCACAGCATGGCCGAACCAAATAGAAAATGATGGAATTCTAATTCTGTTCTACAATAATGCTTTTGTCCGGAAGCATTTCTAAATTTTCCACTTCTAACTCCAAACCAAAACAAAAGTCAAGCTTTCAGGAAGGAAAAATGAGAAATTTACATTTCTGGCTTTGAGCAGCAAATGGAGATGGGGCTCGAAGAGAACTCGCTGTGCTCTGGCTCCTGACCATCATTCACACCTGATCCTTATAAACCAACTCGATGAATCTATTCTGCTTTACTTGTGTACTTTGTAAAGTCTTACATGTGTTGATCTGTGTTTGATATCACGGTTGTTTCCATAGCAACAGCTCATTCTTTACCATTTTGAATTTTTTCTGAATCACAACAAGCTTCACATCGTGTCTTATGAATAAAGGAGTAATGAGTATAGCTGTTGTAACTTAAGTAATAACAGAAACTAAGGTTTAAAGAACATTACCCAATATTATGTAACTATAAATAGATAAATATTACAATCCTTATATAAATAATAATAATAATAACTATTATTATTATTATTTATATATCTGCTATTACATGAGTAATATCAGAAACGTTTAAAGAACATTACCCAATATAATGTGTAAATATGAATGGATAAAAATTACAATAGTTTAATAGTTTAAAATAATATCTAAAAAGTCTAAAATAGTTTAAAAATAATTATACATAAAGCAGCTATATTAGCAGCCAGATCTAACATTTTTTGGGCATTATACAATATTAACTGTAATTTTGAATGGAAAAAATCATATACAATCAATAAAAATACAACTTGATTTATATTTAGTTGTTGCTGTTGTTTTTCCGGTTGCTCACTGTTCGGAGTCGCCTCAGCAGATCACTTGGTCCGCATATTTCATTTGGTATGAGGTTTTACCCTGGATGTGCTTCTTGATGCAACCCTTCTATTTTATTCAGTCTTGGGTCCAGCACTGAGACTTAACTCTTCATAATCTGAAATATTTAGCTGACGTGATCCATAATCCATAGATTTATTTTAGTAAAAGAACGAAGCATCAATAAAATAATTAAATCCATGAAAATGAATGAACTAATAAAAGAATCTACAGTATATAGAAGCTGTTTACAGGTTACGAAGAACTCTGTAGGGTTTTTTTTTCCACTGAAACCCAAAATTTATTTAGACTAGTAAAATGTTCTTGATGGCATGATTTAAAAAGAGGTATTTCCTGAAAGGTTCTTTGGAGAACCAAAAATGGTTCTTCTACAGTATCACCCTTTTTTTGGTTTCTTCTGGCACCTTTACATTTTTAAGGGTTCCATATTTGAAGCGCTCAATAGAATACTTTAAAAAGAAATTAAGGTGCTAAGAAGAACCAAAAGGGGTGATACCGTAGAAGAACCATTTTTGGTTCTCCAAAGAACCTTTCAATAAATACCTCTTTTTTAATCATGCCATCAAGAACATTTTTCTACTACAGAGAACCTTTCCATTGATGTTAACATTTCCATCCAGAACCATGAATCATGACAAATAAACTATTTAAGAATCTTTATTTTTGATTGTTTTAAGGTTTTACCTTAAATTCCCTTTTCTCCTAAGAGTGTACACGTTCATCCTAATAACGATTGGCTGGCAGACAGAACTGGATAATACCATGAATTTGTGATAAAACCGTTTTTTTTTTTTTTTCAAATAATTTAGCAAAAAAAAAAAAAAAAAAACACCAAAAATGAGGTCAGGAAAGTTGGACCAGATGTAATACATTAGAGGCAGGACACTAACGCTGAACTTCTTCTAAGAGATTTGTGAAATCCAGCGTAGGTTCTGCCAAACGTCTGTTAGTGTTGGAAAAGTATAATGAATAGTATAAATGATAAAAAAATAAAAAAGCTACTTTCTGGTTACAAGATGCATCAAAATCACAAACCACAAACAAATTAGATTTCTCGGAAAAGATCGTTATCGTTAAAAGATGCGCTAATCAATACATCCTGCTTGTTATTTAAAGCAGCAGGGATAACGATGTGCTGCATTTAGGTGAAACTATAAAAACCATGTGTTACCCATGAACTTTTTATCACTGTGTTTGGATTACAAATAGAAATAAAATAGTCAAGGCATGTGATATTGAGATACTCACTCTACAGAAACGACCACTGCGTTTAGTTCTGTAACCATCTGCCTGGACAGGAGATCATATGGTCCCATTTCTGTAAACAGAGAAGAGATGATGTTAGAACTCAAACACAGAGAGCCATGCTGTTATAGAAAATAATCCATGATGTGTTGGTGATATTAGAGATACTGAAGTGGATCACTTTTCATATTCCAGCTTGTCCTAAAGCATTTTATTCTTCTTAAACAATAGTGATTTATTAGTATTAACTTATTCAGTTATTTCTTTATTTTTTTTCTTTATTTACTTTAATGCTTTGAAATGTCTATAAGACAATTTATCACTTACATTATAGAAGCTACCAATGGCTGTTATTAATAGCAGCTATTTTTTTCTCTCTTTGAATGTTAATAAATAAAAAAATAAAAAATGAATAAATAAATAAAGCACAGCTTCTCAGTTCTGGAAACCAGAACATTACAGCTTTCCCTCTAACTGTTACAAAGACACTGGAGATTCCTTCCATAAATGCTATAAAAACATCACCAGGTTTGTTAATCACAAGTTGTTAATATGTAAAAGATCTGAATCTGATCTAAAAGACCTACAGTACTGTCAGAGCTTCTTCTGACCAATCAGAATCAAGAATTCATCAGGTCAGGTTATAGAGATCCATTAATGCATTGATAACTACAGTATAAGATGATGAGACTCACTAGAGCTGCCCAGACACCATCCTCCACCATGGAGGTAGATGATGGCTCTCCTCCTCTCGCCTGTTCCTCTCTCATGCCTGGGTTCATAGACCACGACCTCCACGCCATCAAAACGTTCTTCTGCCACCTTCACCCGCTCGTCTGAAACAGGAACCACTCTTTCTAGGAAAGTGACGAACATCATCACGTCCATGTAGTTTGTCAGACCTAGGAGCTCGCTGAAGTCTGCCTGGGGAGAAAAGAAGGGATGATGATGAGAGAGAAAGAGAGAGCAAGAGATTGGGAAGATAGATGGTGTTATGTAACAAACTCAGTTCTCAATATGACTTTATAGCCAATTCTTATGTCTACACACAAGCACATGACAACGAAACACAGTGAGACACTTAAGAGTAGAATTTGAATAGTGCTAACGAGGCATGAGACACAAGGCAGGTAAGAGTGATTAGTGAGGCATGTGTAATGACCGAGACAACAACTGAGACGTGTACTTTTCAAAGAGGTTTACTGCATACTTTCTCAGCAACACTACATGCTGCTAGTACATGCAACACAAAACACAACAGCAATCAATGCCGGGAACGTTATTTCTTAAAGGGGCAGTACAACACTACATCCCTCCCTTTGTTTTAGAAGAAAAATGTCTAAACATGACAACAATAGCACATTGTCCTAGACATGTTCATTATTGATAAGACTTGAGAGAACTGGGAATGCATTTTCTCGAAATTATGTTAACTTAAATCCTCAATAGAATTATAGTACATTCAGCATTGTAAACACATTAACTTATTGTGACTAGAAAACTTAGAACATATTAACTTTCTTTTTAATGTTATAGATGTTCCTCATAGTGCTTTAACCTTAGTAATCCATTAGCTTTCGAGGTCTTTTCCTATTCTCTCTTCTAGGATAACGTCGTTCTCGTTGCTCAGGATTTTCAGGAACATTTGGAGGTTTTCTTTGTTCTTGAGGTCTGTCTCCATATTCGAATTTCATCATCAGAGAGATCACAGAGTGGTACATGTACTCTTTGTTTCAGGGGTTTAAAGTGTGAGGTGTTTCTTGTAATGATGTGTTGTCCTCTTTGTGCTGTAATCATTGTGCCTTTTGTTTTTATCACTTTGTATGGTTTTGGATTATATTTTGCGTTTTGAGTTTTCCTTTTGTCTTTTCACGAATGAGTACAGAATCTCCTGTTGTGAGTTCAGATGTTGAAACTCTTTTTCTCTTGTCCGAGTATTGCTTCATCTTCTCCTTTTTGTGGCAATCAGCTTGCCTAAGTGCATCGTTGTGTACTGAGCTGTGCACTGTCGGTAATTTGATGTGCATAGGTCTTGCGAAGAACAATTCGGCCGGGGATATTCCAGTGGTCTGATGGGGGGTTGCTCTGTAGTTCCTCAGAAATTTGTACAATTCCTATTTCCAAGGCTTTCCTTCAGCAAAAGCTGTCGACGTGGCTTTTTTTACCGTTCTCATGAATCTCTCAACTTCACCATTGGCTTGAGGCCAGTACGGAGTGATCTTGCGATGGTGTATACCTAGGTGTGTAGTGAAGTTAGCTAGTTCTTGGCTGAAGAAAGGAGGGCCATTATCAGATTTCATTACGTTAGGGATTCCTGCGATGGAGAAGACTTTGTCTAGGAGTATTCGTCCAAGATAACTAAAAGATAGTCACCTGATGGGAATGGACTGCAAAAATCCACAGAAACATTTTGCCATGGACCTTCAGGTAGTTCAGACATCTGAAGTGGTGAGTGTTTGATCTGCGTTGAGGATGCTTGGCATGGTATACAGTTTGAAAGTAAATGTTCTGCCTGTTTGTTGATTCCCGGAAACCAAACTTTTTCCCTGAGTAGTTGTTTAGTTTTCACTAGGCCTTGATGACCTTCGTGGGCAAGTTCAAGTGCTCTTTGCTGTAAGGTTTTTGGCATTACAATACGATTTCCTCTTAGAAGAATGCTTCTGTCATCCAGGACAGTAAGTTCCTCTTTTACATTGTGGAATGATCTCAGGTCTGCCTGATCACGTTCTGAATTGAAATTATCATTCAATATGTGCCATTGGCCGTTGTGCATAGTGTTGATAACACATTGAAGAAGGTTGTCTTTGGCTGTTTCGGCTTTCACTTCTTCTAATGTCATGGCTTTTGGGACTGCATTGTCAGCGATGAATTTGATATGTATCTCAGTGTCAACGTCATCGGTGATTGTAGATTTGTGAAGTTTTTGTGGATGGAGGGACATATAGTCTGCCGGATTTGTTTTTCCTGCTTTGTAAACAACCTTGTATTTGTAGGGTTGTAATCTTAGTGCCCATCTCTCAATTCTTGCTGGGGGTTTTGACTTAGGGTTGTTGAAGATCAACTCAAGAGGTTTGTGATCCGTGATCATGTTGAATTCCGCACCATAGAGATATAGATGGAAGTGTTCACAGTTCCAGACAATGGCAAGGGCTTTCTCTGTCTGTGAGTATCTTTGTTCAACTGGGGTTAATGCTCTACTAGCATAAGCGACAACGTAGGTGTGATCTGTGGTTCTATCTCTCTGAGCTAGTATGCCTCCTAGACCAACAGGACTAGCATCGACAATTACGTTGGTTTCTCTGTCAGGATGGAAGTAACTCATTACAGGAGCATTCACCTGGTTGTGTTTGAGTGTTTTCAGTGCGTCTCTTTGTTCTT
>NC_083460.1:15937703-15947703 GCF_030014155.1 Tachysurus vachellii
GCGTTAATATACACGTGATCACATCCTAATACTGTCCGAGCTGCTGTTATAGAATTAATCAGCACTTTCAGACCAATCAGATTTGAGAGTTCAACACCACTATGGAACAATAATGTATTAATAAGAACAATTTTACACTCAAGTTTTCAATTCTCAGAGACCAACCACCAATGAGTTAAAAAAAACTAAAAACATGTTTTTGGAGCTGAAATGTCGCCTGGCCAGAGGTGCTAGAGGATCAGATTAAGAGCTTCAGGCTGTGCATATAGTGCTCTCCATAGGGTGGAGTAATCCAACCATGGTCCTGTATGTATACATATATACTGTATAAAACTTAAGTTTGGTGTCTTCCCTGGTGTAAATCGACTGCACACCAATTATTCTGGACGCCAGATGCCAACTGAACTCCTTTGGGATCAGAATATGATTAGAAATCTTATCATAGTGCAAGTAGCTGCTTTTTTTTTTTTTTGTTAGCCATTCGGAATCTATAAATGTTGATGGACTATATACTGTAGGTTGTACTCATGACCAGAAGCATGCAATAAAATGTCTTGTATATAAAAGTGAAACTCAATAAAATTTTATTTGTATAGTATGTTTAACAATGGACATTGTCTAAAATTTTACACAGAAACCGTTTTCCCTAATGAACAGGCCAGAGGTAACCGTAGCAAGGAAAAAACTCCCTATGATGATAAGAAGAAGAAACCTTGAGCGGAACCAGACTCATCTGGATGACACCATGATTGTAAATAACCGTAACCCTAACCCTTCTTTACCAGTTTATTATATAGTCAAAAAGTGTAACTTAGGGACTTTGGACATTTTTATTAACTTATCTCTAACAGTAAAACCTACATAAAAGTAACTCTAAATTTGGTACAGAGTGTCAAACAGCAGCTTTACCTAAATCCGCATGTAGCTTTAGATCCGTAACGAACAATCTAGAAGTGGCATTGGTGCCATTGGTGGCATTGGAAAAACTCCCTGAGACGACATGAGGGAGGAACGTAGAGATATGTTTTATAGTGTTGTTCATAAGTATGTTTACTTTATGTTTTGTAAAGGGAAACATTGACAAATTAGAAAACATTTCTTTGCACCTAATAAATTACACTCACTCACTCACTCATTTTCTACCGCTTATCCGAACTACCTTGGGTCACGGGGAGCCTGTGCCTATCTCAGGCGTCATCGGGCATCAAGGCAGGATACACCCTGGACAGAGTGCCAACCCATCGCAGGCCACACACACACTCTCATTCACTCACGCGATCACACACTACGGACAATTTTTCCAGAGATGCCAATCAACCTACCATGCATGTCATTGGACCGGGGGAGGAAACCGGAGTACCCGGAGGAAACCCCCGAGGCACGGGGAGAACATGCAAACTCCACACACACAAGGCGGAGGCGGGAATCGAACCCCCAACCCTGGAGGTGTGAGGCGAACGTGCTAACCACTAAGCCACCGTGCCCCCTAATAAATTACAAAGAAAACAAAATGAGTTGGGATTATAAAATTAATAATAAAATTGCTCGGTTGTGTTGTAAAATTGGGGGGCACGGTGGCTTAGTGGTTAGCACGATCGCCTCACACCTCCAGGGTTGGGGGTTCGATTCCCGCCTCCGCCTTGTGTGTGTGGAGTTTGCATGTTCTCCCCGTGCCGCGGGGGTTTACTCCGGGTACTCCGGTTTCCTCCCCCGGTCCAAAGACATGCATGGTAGGTTGATTGGCATCTCTGGAAAATTGTCCGTAGTGTGTGATTGCGTGAGTGAATGAGAGTGTGTGTGTGTGCCATGTGATGGGTTGGCACTCCGCCCAGGGTGTATCCTGCCTTGATGCCCGATGACGCCTGAGATAGGCACAGGCTCCCCGTGACCGGAGGTAGTTCGGATAAGCGGTAGAAAATGAGTGAGTGAGAGTGAGTGAGAGTGTTGTAAAATTTGTGTTTATAATTTTGCATTTAGGGAGGCACGGTGGCTTAGTGGTTAGCACGTTCGCCTCACACCTACAGGGTCGGGGTTCGATTCCCGCCTCCACCTTGTGTGTGTGGAGTTTGCATGTTCTCCCCGTGCCTCGGGGGTTTCCTCCGGGTACTCTGGTTTCCTCCCCCGGTCCAAAGACATGCATGGTAGGTTGATTGGCATCTCTGGAAAATTGTCCCTAGTGTGTGATTGCGTGAGTGAATGAGTGTGTGTGTGTGCCCTGCGATGGGTTGGCACTCCGTCCAGGGTGTATCCTGCCTTGATGCCCGATGATGCCTGAGATAGGCACAGGCTCCCCGTGACCCGAGGTAGTTCGGATAAGCGGTAGAAGATGAATGAATGAATGAATGAATTTTGCATTTAGTATATTGCATTCATATTCTTTTTATATGATTATTATGTAGAACCTTGAAACCTTCTCTCGGCCCCGAATCTCCTTGTATGGCCCTGATGTGTTTGTGTTTCTTAATAACTACTCTTATAGGCGAAGTGATGTATTTCTCATCTCTTTATAAACAGTCTTGGTTTCTGACTCAGGCTCATTACTCAAGCTCATGCTGCGTCTGTAATTCCTACATGCACGCCGAATCTTTTTAATTACTAGACTGTGTGAACTCGTCAGTTCTGGGGCTCTCAGACAAGTCAAGGAAGTCGGAAGATTCCTGCGTGTTCTCATGATGCTGTCAGGCTACGATTAAGGCTCTGGGGATGAAGATGACTTAAACCTAGCCAAAGATGTGATCCTTATCATTTGAACAGTGAAAAGAGAAAGGAACCACTTGAAATAAAAAGGTGTGCAAAATTATTGGTACCCCATGTAGAATATATTCGCCTTTTGAAGATTACTATCGTTATTAATTTCTCATGAACTCTATGAGCATCTTTGAGCAAAGATATACATGTAAAAGTTATATAATATGGAATCGGATCCTTAATGCTTTCAGGAGCCGTTAAGATGAACAGCGTCTGCTCAGTATTACAACAATATATTTTACTAACTCCTTGTTATTTTCAACAGGAAGTTAGGATTTGGCCATAGATAGAGTTTAAACCTGATTATGGCCCCCTACTTACATTCAAATAAACAGAGAAATAACTGGAAGACATAAAATAAATGTTTTGAAATAGCCAGCTGAGTCTCACAGTAGTTTTGTATCAGGTGGTGAGTTCAGGGAAAAATATCTTGCTCCAGGGTTTTTTTATTCGTTTAAGTTTTTTATTGGTTAAGGAACAAGTACTTTTTTTCTTGAGGTGAATGAGAGACAGCAGCATTGCTACATTGCGTATATGCTCAACAAAACTGTTCAGTTTACCAAGACTATCATGATCAAAGTCACTGAGATCACTGAGATTTTTTCCTTGTCGTAATGTTTTTAATGTTAATATTGTCTAAAGCTCTTGACATTTATCTGCTTGATTTTATGCATTAGGCTTCAGTCATGTGATTGGCTGATTGGATAATTACACGTGTGAACCCTGTGGGTTCCTAATAAAGTGTCCGTTGAGTATAGGACAATAGGGAATGCTGTAAGTGACTGCATAAGGCAACATGCGATTACTTGTCTCTTTGTGTGTGTGAGTGTGTGTGTGTGTTAGTGTGTGTGTGTGTGTGTGTGTGTGTGTGTGTGAGTGTTTAACTAATCGATCATTGAACTTTCACCGTCACTTCATCTGTGTACAAAGACATCATCCAAAGGAATTTATGAGAACCTTATCAGCTAGATCATGGCTAAGATGTTTAAGAGCCATTACTTCACTTTTCTCAGACTTGATGATAGTTGACACAAAACATGTCAAGTTTAATGACTGTGTTTCAGGCACACATTTGGACTCAGCCTCGGATCGACTGAGCAAAGAACAAAAACCGAGAAATCAAAGCAACAAAAGACATTTTTTTAGGATTATAATTAATAATATTATATTATTAAAAGCTGATTTTAATGGATATAGATTGTAATATTGTAGATTCCTAGAGATCATCACATGGCAACAGTGTCTCAGGAGCTCTGTATTTCCTCCCTTTTGCGTCCACATGCTACAATCGACTCCTCTTCATCCAATCAGGATCACACTAGTGTACACGTCTGTCAAGAAAGATAAAGATATATATGTTATGTGTTGAGATTCACCTGCATCAGTTATGACATTACCTCAGTATTACCTTAAGCTTCATCTGTATCAGCTATGACATTACCTCAGCTTTACCTCAAGCTTAATCAGTATCAGCTACTGTATAACATTACCTCAGCATTACCCCAGGTGTCATCTGTATCAGCTAAGACATTACCTCAGAATTCATCTGTATCATCTATGACATTACCTTAGCTTTACCTCAAACTTCATCAATATCAGCTATGACATTACCTCAGAATTCATCTGTATCAGCTATAACATTACCTTACCATTACCTCGAACTTTATCAGTATCAGCTATGACATTACCGCATAATTCATCTGTATCCGCTATGACATTACCTTTGCATTACCTCAGAATTCATCTGTATCAACTATGACATTACCTTAGCATTACCTCAAACTTCATCAGTATCAGCTATGACATTACCTCAGAATTCATCTGTATCCGCTATGACATTACCTTAGCTTTACCTCGAACTTTAACAGTATCAGCTATGGCATTACCTTAGCTTTACCTCAAATTTCATCAGTATCAGCTATGACATTACCGCAGAATTCATCTGTATCCGTTATGACATTACCTTAGCATTACCTCAGAATACATCTGTATCATCTATGACATTACCTTAGCTTTACCTCAAACTTCATCAATATCAGCTATGACATTACCTCAGAATTCATCTGTATCAGCTATGACATTACCTTACCATTACCTCGAACTTTATCAGTATCAGCTATGACATTACCTTAGCTTTACCTCAAACTTCATCAATATCAGCTATGACATTACCGCAGAATTCATTTGTATCCGCTATGACATTACCTTAGCATTACCTCAGAATTCATCTGTATCAACTATGACATTACCTTAGCATTACCTCAAACTTCATCAGTATCAGCTATGACATTACCTCAGAATTCATCTGTATCTGCTATGACATTACCTTAGCTTTACCTCAAACTTCATACGTATCAGCTATGGCATTACCTTAGCTTTACCTCAAACTTCATCGGTATCAGCTATGACATTACCTCAGAATTTATCTGATGAAGGCTTGGTAATCTTGATCCTTTGCAGGGTCATGTTAGGTGACGTGAAAACATTTTTGAGCCATCACACAAGCGGACAACAGAGAAAGAATTACAGTGGTTATCAAATACAGTGTTATCCTACTCACACATGGTTGGCTGCAAACAGGCTCTCACAGCAGAAATGTCTGAAAGAATGTGCTGCATGTGGAGGGGGAGGCAAAGCATCTGAGCATTGGGAGGCATGTTGTACCAGCTGAATTATTTGCCCAGGGTCAGCATTGGAAACCCCAGAGATCAGAGCACACTTTTCACTCAGCCTTTTTCTGTGATATTACCTTAATCATTTATAGCATTGTATACAGTATGTGCAATATCTCCCATGATGCCACTTTATGACTCCACACACTGTTCACATCTTTTAATTATTTAATTAATCGTGCAATGAAGTTTTTGGACCTCCACTGAGATGAGGCCGACTCTGTGAGAATCCTGAGGCATCTAGAGATCTACCAGCTGCGGTTAGACTCTGTGATACTAAAGAGGAGACCAACTCCATGTGGTCTTTTGCATAATTACCATACACCATTTGTCAGGCTGTATATTTATAATCATTATAAATTATAAATTATATTATATTAATATATTAATCATTATTAATTTTATAGCTCATGAATATGTGTTATATAGTGGCCAAAGATTTCTATTGTTTTTTAACATAATATTAAAATTAACAACTTAACTTATTTTAAACAGTTGTGAGATGGTTAAAAGCTTTACATCAGTGCAATGGGAATGGTTTGGATGTGAACATTGATGGAAATCACAAGAAGTTTCTCATTATATAGTTTAAGGTTTATTTTTGTTAGCTTTGGCGCCATCTAGGGACAAACCGTCAGTTTAGCCTCAAATAAGCTATTTCTATTTATTTATGTATTTATTTATTTGTTTGTTTGTTTGTTTGTTTTAAAAAATCTTTTTTTCTTTTACAGCTACAGTCATCCGTGATATGTTCTTAACCCTGTAAAGACCACTGTTGCAGAATCACAACATTACTTTTACAAAAACCTTAACATTTTAAAAAAGGCCAATATATATTTTTTTATCTCAAGACCACATTCACATAGTTATTGGGTTCTATTGTTTGTCCTCATAATGCTATTGGATAGAAAAAGTGTTTATGGGTCCTGTCATCTGGCCATGAACTCACTCTACCTGCAAACTTTTCGTTGAGCTCATCTCCTTTTTTTGCATGCATTTGTCTTATACCAGATATTTCTAATGCAGGTATTTTATGTATGCAAAGCTTTCTAAATATTTCCATAAACTGATTTTCTGATGTTATTCATACTGTTAACTGGTTAATATATTGTAAATGTTTAGATTTACAGATATATATATATATATATGTGTGTGTGTGTGTGTGTGTGTGTGTGTGTTTGTGTGTCTGCAATCTCTTCATGGGAAAGTCTTTAGGCCTGTTTCATTTTTTTCTGTTTTTGTCTTTTACTGTTTCTTCGATTTCTGCCTATTTTAAGGTTCAGACCTCAAACTACTTTCACATCTTCTGCTTTATGCTCAAGGAGGCAGCATTTTGCTTCAAATGAAGTCCTTCCTTTTCACCACAAACTTGAATGGTCTTATTTTTTCTTTTCATGCTGCACGAATCTCCACAACAGTGTTTCAGTCTAATACATTGGATACACTGACAGTCTCTGACCTAGAGATCTACCATGATGAGATGATTATCATAGATACTTCAAAGCATTTCTTTAAATTCTTCTGAATGCTAAACATTCATTCATTCATTCATTCATTTTCTACCGCTTATCCGAACTACCTCGGGTCACGGGGAGCCTGTGCCTATCTCAGGCGTCATCAGGCATCAAGGCAGGATACACCCTGGACGGAGTGCCAACCCATCGCAGGGCACACACACACTCTCATTCACTCACGCAATCACACACTACGGATTTTCCAGAGATGCCAATCAACCTACCATGCATGTCTTTGGACCGGTGGAGGAAACCGGAGTACCTGGAGGAAACCCTCGAAGCACGAGGGGAGAACATGCAAACTCCACACACACAAGGCGGAGGCGGGAATCGAACCCCCAACCCTGGAGGTGTGAGGCGAACGTGCTAACCTCTAAGCCACCATGCCCCCTTGTCTGCTAAACAATGTAGATGTAAAAGTAAACGACACTTTCACAAATCATCAATCATTTCCTCTGGAATTTTCCCTACATAGGACAGGAATTGGTTTTCTGCTCAATATCCTTTCTTCACTTTGTACTTTCCAGTCTGATTACAATACAATTGCAGCTCATTTTACACACAGTATACAAGCTCTCTCTATCATGAATTTAAAAGCTTTGATAATTTCTTCTACTTCCTTAAACTGTATTTCTATATCTAGATGTTTCTCATCATTTTCATAATTGAGTCAGATTTCCTTTATTTTCTAAATACACTTTTTGTACCATGCAGCTCCACTAAAAGTGATTGCATTTCGTCTTTCCTCTTTTTCTTCTCTGCAAGCGTGATTGCATTAATCATATCCTTCCTCATCATTGCACTTTCTCTGTTCAACCGACATACTGACCTTTTATTACTCATCACTCAGACAGAAGGTCAGAAGTCATGTCATGACAGTAACTGATGGTGGACATTCCTGAAGACCACACACACACACACACACACACACACACACACACACACACACACAATGAAACACTCACACACATACACTGAAACACACAAACACAAACATACACGCTCACACACACACTAAAACACTCGCATTCACACCCACACATGCACACATACTGTGTGCTAAAACACTCACACACTGAAACACACACACACACAGGAACACACACACCTACACTGAAACACTCACACAGTGAAACACACACACACTCATATACACATACACACTGAATCACACACACACCAAAACTATCTATCTATCTATCTATCTATCTATCTATCTATCTATCTATCTATCTATCTATCTATCTATCTATCTATCTATCTATCTATCTATCTATCTATCTATCTATCTATCTATACTTTTCTAGCACACATAAAAGGCATAAAAAGTGCTGATCTTTTGCCACACAACCTGTGACTCATTTTCATTTTAAGCAGCTTTGACCTAAAACAGGAAGGAAGACGAAGGAAGGAAGAAAAAATGAGAAGTGATAACTTCAAGACTCTGAAAGACACCCTAGATGTCAAGTAACGACTTTACAAAACTTTTTATATTTTTTTACAAAATATTTTTTAAAATGTGACTCATTTCTATATTTTTACTATGTAGATGTACTGTTTTAGTGGCACAAACTTCTCTCTATCTCAGTCTCAGAGCTGTGGTAATGGTCCAAATTTACTGACTAGTGATTCCACGAAGTCTGCATTCGAGCTTAATATAACTGGGAAATTATGAACCATTAAGTTTATTTTTAAGGTTCTTTGCCATTAGATCATATTTGTATTGCACAGATAGTATATTCTAAAGGAAATTTATTAATATTTAATAATAAAAATTATTAAAAATAAATATCTAATTTTGATATTTTTGTGAACCAACAAATGTGTGCAGGGATAAATAAAAATATAAACTACATTAAAAAAGGGAGATGCATATTTCAAATAAAAAAAATAATCAATCAACTAATTTTAAATATATATATATTTAAAATTAATTAATTAATATTTATTTATTTGTTTGTTTGTTTGTTTGTTTGTTTGTTTGTTTACTGATATTTTTCTATTTAACTTAAACACATAAAACACTGAGGAACATTGAGAACCACTGAGAAACACCAGTCTCCTGTCATACATCTTGCATACTGTAGATCCTGTGGTCCAACACAACTTTGGAAAGCACGCTTACCCTGCGACTGGAGCAGGAGCCAAGAGAAAGCTCAGGTCAACAAAACAGCGAACTACGTCACATACTGTACACTGGAGAAAAATTTCATGCTTATGGATTTTTTTAAGACAAACGGTTGACAATGTACTGATGTTGCAAAGAAAATTCCAGATGTTCCTTATAAAGACAAGTCATGTATAAAAATCACACTTGACGGTTCAACTCAAGAATCAGTGGAAAAAAGCATACAGCTATTTTAGCAGCTCCTCCAGGATTGGTCTTGGTTTTGCAGCCAAAAATTCTTGATTTTGCTGTGGTGCCTTTTTTAAAATTTCAAAATTTTATAAAAATGCATTACAGAATAAATAAACTTCTTCTTCTTCTTCTCCTTCTACTTTTGGCTTTTCCTGTTTCCTGAATCAGTTTCCACCTAACTCTAACCTGGGCATCCTCTACTCTCTCATGAATTATCTTCATGTCCTCATTTAACACATCCATATATCTCCACTTTGTCCTTCCTCTTGACCTCTTACCTAACAGCTCCATCTCCAACATCCTTCTACCAATATAACCATCTCCCTCCTCTGTACATGTCCAAACCATCTCAATCTAGCCTCTCTGTCCTTGTCCCCAAAACAGCCAACCTGAGCCGTCCATCTGATGTGCTCGTTTCTAATCCTGTCCATCCTCTTCACTCCTAAAGAGAACCTCAACATCCTCATCTCTGCTACACTACCTCCATCTCTGCCTCATGTCTTTTCCTCACTGCTACAATCTCAAACACATACAGCAGAGCTGCTCTCACTACTGTCTTCTAGACCTTTTCTTTGTACAGAATAAATAAACTGTGTGAGTCAATACAATAATGATCCACCAAATTCAAATCTGGAGCTCATCTGCCAGAGAAAGAAGATCATTCTTCATAAAAAAATGATCATAAAATCAGCAAAGGACTTTCCATC